>NC_044359.1:35060378-35360378 GCF_007364275.1 Archocentrus centrarchus | reverse complement strand
CCAATTTAGAATCAGTATAAAATGCCCACCATGCAAGGGTAGGTTTAATAACTGCAAAAAATTACCTTCTATCTCATTTTCCTAAAATCAACCATACATGCATTAGACTCAACCATGTGACACAGATGAGGCTGTATTAAAGCTTTAATGAACATTTGGTGTTATATAAGTAAAATAGAATTGAATTGTTTCGGATCCAGAAAATCTGCCCCAGAAATCCTCATAAATCTTTGAACAGTAATTTTTGGAAACAATTTCCTTAAAATGGACTTCTTGTGTTCTTCTTGCTGAGAGGTCAGAGTACTAACAACTGCACCAATTCAAGTCAGTTAAGTTTCATTTATATAGCACCAATTCACAAAAGTCGCTTCAAGGTGCTTAATATTATAAGGTAAAACCCCTACAATAATACAGAGAAAACCCCAACAATCATTCTTTAGCATTCAAAAGAAGATCACATGACCCTCTATGAGGAACCACTTGGTGACAGTGAGAATGAAAAACTCCCTTTTAACAGGAAGAAACCTCCAGTAGAACCGGGCTCAGGGAGGGTCAGCCATCCACAGGATGAGGGGAAAGAGAAAAGCACCACTGTGCCACACTACTACTACCAGCTATGTGTTCTGCTGGTCAGAAAAGAGATTAAAAACCCAGCCATTATGGTGACTCTCATGCAATTCCATTCAGACATTCTGACATCAATTCTTTAGAGAATTCCTTTGACAGAGAGCTATAATATGCACACACAAGAGAAATGCCTAATGTATAACACATCCGATGACCACTTCAAATCTCAAGACAAAGTTTGTGTCCAGAGGAGACTTTTTTCTACCTTTATGTGTGTTTTTATCCCTCAGCACCAATCATTAAATGTTTAAACACACTGAGAAATACAATAC
This sequence comes from Archocentrus centrarchus, assembly GCF_007364275.1. Lineage (NCBI taxonomy): Eukaryota > Metazoa > Chordata > Actinopteri > Cichliformes > Cichlidae > Archocentrus > Archocentrus centrarchus. The sequence goes on along the minus strand of NC_044359.1, from coordinate 35,359,479 downwards.
AGTTTGCGATCCATTTTAAGTGTTGGTAAATTATTGCTATTTTCCTTTTAAACTCAGCTGTGGCTCTGTGGCAGGCAGCATCCGAAGCATTAATATGTATACAGCATGAGGCCAAGAGTAGTAAGAAACAAGCCGTGCTGTAAGAAATTGAATTTCACCTTGAAACCTTTTTGAGAACTATTGGCAGTAACATTAAAAATTGTTGACTGACTTGTTAGTCAGTTTCAGTCTCCACAGTTTTATCTACAATAATAATCAGTAGTTAGAACACAGAAGGATGCCACGTCTGTGCAGGGATCACTGGTGCGATCAGCCAATTAGTATGAATCAGACTAGCTTTGGGTTCATGTCTGGAGCTCTTGATTATTAGCCAGCTATTCAGGTGCAGGTACAGCATTGGCTAGTGAAAATAAAGTATATAATATTAAAAGAAGTACTTCCCAATAACCTGTTCTCTGCCCTGTATACTTCTGGGAAGTCTCCAGGAAAGCTTTCTTTTCAAATTTATTGGGCAAAAGCACTTCTAAAAATCACAGTGTGGGAGTGTGAGGTGTTGTTTGGCTGTTAAAGGTGGCAAAAGTAGTGTGAGTACAGCGTGCTGATGTAGGTGCTTGTGTATATGTGTGTGCTTTGCCAAGGACCTGGAGGGCTCACTCAAATGTTCAGTTTCACCCAACCACCCACACAAGGCGTAAAAGGCTGTGAGAAAGAAGTGCAATGTATTCAAAATGGGCAAGGATTAGTACAAAAGGGAGCAGGTCTGCAGTGAGTCCATCAGTGAGACAGAGGGGAAAAAACTACTGAAAAGGGATTGAGGGCCATAAGGGGCTAACAGAAAGATTATTTCACCACACTGTAAACCCAGATTTTGATTCCACTTAAAAATATTGAGTTCATATTACTTAAAATTGCCTAGAATGTGAACATTACTTGTTAATGCTGAGTAGACTGTACTTTTTGATGGTCTGTCTTATTGTAATCATGTGTTTGAGTTCAAACAACTTAATATCATCAAGTTTTGCACCTGCTAAAAATCTAGTTTATACCAGTTTTAACAGACTGGATTAATGTGCAGCTGCATGGTGGCATGATGGTTAGCAGTGCTGCCTCACAGTTAGAATGCCTTCTAGAAGGTCTGGGTTCAATTCCAGCTTGGCCCGGGCCTCTTGCTGTTTGCAATAGTTGACATTTGGTGTTTTTGTTCACAACGCTCTCTCGTATAGTTTTTTTATTGTTCCATGGACAAATGTTATTTGTAAATGTTAATGTACCAGCATTCAGCAGGGCTGAGTTTTATCATGTTTATTTACCAAATTTAAACAGACACAGTTCAACACTGTAAAAAATATTTGTGTTACTGGGCAGCATGGTGGTGTGGTGGTTAGCACTGCTGCCTCACAGCTAGAATAGCTATCTGATAGTCTGGGTTCAATTCCACCTTAGCCTGGGACTCTTGCTGTGTGGACTCATGTATGTTCTCCCTGTGTCTGTGTGGGTTTCCTCCCACAATTATGAAGACATGCAGTTACTGGAGTTAGGTTAATTGGTCTCTCTAAATTACCCACAGGTGTGAATGGTTGACTGTGTCAGCCCTGCAACAGGCTGGTGACCTGCACAGTGTGTACCCTGCATCTTACTGCCTTGTCAGCTGGGATAGGCTCCAGCCCCCACCCCCCCCACACAACCATGAAAAGGATAGGGGGGATTGATTGATCAAAAGACATTTTATTTTTTCATGAACTATAAAACACAAGTTTGGTCAATTAGAACATACAATTTAGTTCAATTGGAAATGTAGTAGTGCTTACTTAACAGGCTGAGTTAAATGAACTGTTTCATTACTTTAAAAATTTAAGGCAACGAGTTACCTTGGTTTTTTTAAGTAGATTCAACTTTACAGTGCAAGAAGCTGCCAGTTTTTTGTTAGCAGTGTCTTATCCAGAGCATTTTGCATGTAAAAGCCATCAGAAAGCTACAGACAGGTGCAGACTCTTCAGAGTGAATGGCTTCTGTGCTCCTGTCCTCCATTAATCATGAAAGCAATGTGAGTAAATCCCTCCTTGAAGCAAAATCATTAATAACACATTTTAGGTAGAAAGGGAAACATACACCTGTTTCCCTTTCTAGTGTGTAAAGGGGAGGGGCTGGTTCTCATCATCTAATCTTGTGACTGAAGGTTAGGAGGAAAAGTGTCTCTTAATTAATTGCTACATATCAGCATAATGAGTTGTTGAAATACCTGAGTTATAGAAGGCTCTTATGTGGAGGGAGAAGTGAGAAGCAAAAGCAGGTTTACAGTTAGATGTAATGAGCATCTTTTTCCTTTCATATACAAAATCCTCCTGCAAACATTCAAATTATTTGCTTCAAGTTGTTTTTATTATTTTTCATATGTATTTGATCTGTGAAACATATTCTTGTGGCAGCCTTGAAGTGCAAGGCTCTACAACAAAATCTGAAAAATAACAACATTTAGTTGAAGGCACTGATGCTCATGGGTGCCATTGAGCTGGGCCTGGTCTCTTACATCACCAAATAGATCCACCTGTAACTGACCTCTTGGAATAAAGAACGTTTTGTTTGGATAAAATAAACTCTTTCTACACACACACACACACACACACACGCACGCACGCACACACGCACACACGCACACACTCCACATTCTACTTGTAAAGATTGCTTACTATTTCGATGACTTCTTGCTTCATTGTCACAAGAAGCAAACAAGTGGTGCCAGGCATAACAAACCCCACCCCCAGCAGATGTTTTAGCTGATTTGAACGTTGTCCATTTCACAAACATTTCACTCTTAAAAACGCTGAAATACCGAGATATCACATATGTCCTATTGTCCATGCCCATAATGTTCCAAGGTTTAAAATGTTGAACTAAAATGGAATGTCCAAAGTTAAGTTGAACTAGGCAGCACGGTGGTGCAGTGGTTAGCACTGCTGCTTCACAGTTAGAATACCATCTGGAAGGCCTGGGTTTGATTTCACCTTGACCCAGGCCTCTCCCTCTCTCTGTGTGGAGTTTGCATGTTCTCCCCGTGCTTGTGTGGGTTTCCTTCAGGTACTCTGGTTTCCTCCCACATTCCAAAGACATGCACTTACTGGGGTTAGGTTAATTGGCTACTCTAAATTGCCCATAGGTGCGAATATGAGTGTGAAGGGTTGTTTGTCTCTCTGTGTTAGCCCTGCAACAGGTTGACGACCTGTTCAGGGTGTACCCTGCCTCTCGCCCTATGACAGCTGGGATAGGCTCCAGCCCCCCTGCGACCCTGAAAAAGGATAAGTGGATGGATGGATAAATTGAACTAGCCTGCAAATCTGAATCAGATCAGTTTCACTTTTAAACCAAATTTAAGCATGAAAAAGATGCTTTCATTGACTGAACAAAAAAAATTCAGCCGCCAGTACTGCCCCTCAGCCTGCGGGCAGTAGAATCTTTAGGTGGCAGAGATTCAAATTCATCCAAGATTTTTAGTTGATGCAACTATGTTGTGAATTTGAAAATCATACCTCATATTATTCTCGAGTTACCGTATTCACTAGATTTTTATAAAAACTTGAACTCTGACCTCTGACCTTGACTTAATCATTGCAACAATTTAATGAGGTGATCTAAGCATCAGTGACCATCTTTTGTGGTTCAGTACAAACAGAGAGACAGACAAGCATACCAAAAACAAGTGGTGCTGGGCACAACAAATGTTTTAAATGATTTGAACATTGTCCGTCACACAAATATGTCACTCTCCAAACACTGAAACACGGAGATAACACATAGGTCCTATTGTCCGTACTCATAATTTTCCTTTGACCTTTACCTTGAGATTAAGATCATCAAGATTTAAACTTGTCAAAGATTTTTAGCAGATGCATATATGGTGTGAATTTTAGCAGCCTACCTCACATCGTTCTTGAGATATCGCTTTTTCAAGATTTTCAGAAAGACTTGACCTCTGACCTTGATCCAAGTATGGCAAAAATTTAATCAGGTTATCTATGTGTCACTAGCCATCTTTTGTGCAAATTTGATATGAATCAGACAGCTAACTGACCATCTGCAGAGGAACAGCGCAGAAACAGTATTAATGAAGGTTACAAATGATCTTCTCATGATCTCTGACAGTGAACTCATCTCTGTGCTTGTCCTGCTAGACCTCAGTTCAGCTTTTGATATTGTTGACCATAAAATTTTATTACAGAGATTAGAGCATACCATAAATGTTAATGGTTTGAATCATATTTATCTAATAATTTGCCATTTGTTCATGTAAATGGGGATTCCTCTTCACACACTGAGGTTAATTAAGGAGTTCCACAGGGTTCTGTGCTAGGACCAATTACATGTTTCCCTTAGGCAATATTATTAAAAAGCATTGCATATATTTTCATTGCTATGCAGATGATACCCAGCTTTATCCATTCATAAAGCCAGATGGCACACATCAATTAATTAAACTGCAGGTATGTCTTAAAGACATAAAGGACTGAGTGACCTTTAATTACCTGCTTCTAAGTTCAGATAAAACTGAGTTATTGTAATTCATTACTCTCGGGCTCTCATAAAGGCTCCCTGAATAGCCTCCAGTTAATATAAAATGTTGCAGCTGGAGTACTGACAGGAACTAGAAAAGAGAGCATATTTCTCCCACATTGGCTTCTCTTCATTGGCCCCTGTTAAATCCAGAATCTAATTTAAAATCCTTCTTCTTGCATATAAGGTCTTGAATAATCATGGCCCATCTTATCTTAAAGACCTCATAGTACAATATCATTTTCAGACTGCTGGCTTGCTAGGATATTTAAAAGTACAATGGGAGGCAGAGCCTTCAGCTTTCAGGCCTCTCTTGTGTGGAACCAGCTCCCAATTTTTACTTCCCACTGTTGCCAAATGCTTGCTCATAGGGAGTCATTCTGATTGTTCGATTTTCTCTGTAATTATTGTAGGAACTTTACCGTACCATGTTATTCTTCTTGTTAGGGCCCGAGCACGAACTGTGCGAAGGCCCTATTGTAATTGCTTCGTTTATTATTAGGGCCCGAGCACGAACTGTGCGAAGGCCCTATTGTAATTGCTTCGTTTATTATTATTTTTTTTTTTTTTTTATTATTATTATTATTCAGGCAAATGAATTGGCTTTTTGGGGGCTTTATCATATTCAAAAACTCATGAAACTTTGCACATGCGTCACACCTGGTGAAAATTTAAGTATTTTAATGGGCTCGGGCAAGGGCGCGCCCAAATGGCTCGCTAGCGCCCCCTAAACTGGAGCCCCACCGCTGTGTTTCACGTACATGAATGAAACTTCATACACATGTATATCATGTCCAGGCGCACAAAAAATCCTCTTGGAGCCATGCCCTAAACCCAACAGGAAGTCCGCCATTTTGAATTAATTATGCAAATTTGGCGATTTGCAGCCCTCACACTTTTTCTAATAACTCAGAGGTTTTAGATGTTATCATCTTCATATTTGGTTTGTCTAACCTACACCCCCAGGGGAATCTAAATCTCGAAAATGGTGAGTTTTTGCCAAGGGGGAGGGGTCCGTATGCCCCTTTGAACTTTGATCATTCGCCATGAAATTTTGATTGCCTCTCATTCATACCTACATGATCCAATGTGCATCAAACTTCTCCAGTAGGATGAGGGTGCCCCCCTGAACACATACATATGACAATATTTAATATCAGTCGCAGCGCCACCTAGTGGGAACAGGAAATGTCATATTTTACACTTGGAGGTCCAGCTCCAAGGTGGTTTAGCAGAACCATCTCAAATTTCACCTGGAAAGCCTTAAGAAGTTGGACTTACTGTGTTTTCAAAACTGTGACTTTTTGACAAAAGGGCGTGACCCTTATGGGACGGCAAAGTTCGATGATTCGCCATGAACACAAAAATGGCTGTAACTCAAAGCCAACTTGCCCAATCTGGCTCAAACTTCAGTGGTGTGATAAGCACCCTGTCTTGAACACACTGATATGCATAAAGTCCATAAACGTTAGAGCGCCGCCTAGTGGCAGCCCGGAATATCTTAAAATAGCAAGTTTTTTGAGTAGCCCCGGAGCTACGTTTTATCTACATGTATGAAAATGTACAGGCTCGTGTAGCATACTAAGACGTACAAAAAAGTCTCTTGGACCCATACCCCAAACCCTACAGGAAGTCGGCCATCTTCAATTGAAGGTGTCAATTTTTGCGATTTCCACGCCTGCTATTTGAACGAACTCGTCCTAGGGCATTTCACCCACTGACACCAAATTGGCTCCAGATCATCTACACAAGTAGCCCATCAAATATTGTGGAAATCTTTACAAAATATTAAACGGCCTTGTCACACCAGGCCATTAAATTTGGCCTTTGTTTTTCTCCCTCACCACCAAAATTGTTTGTGCACTTGTTCGCACATGCTTTGTCTGATCAGGCTGAAAATTTAATCACTCATGTACACACCCAGTCTGAATCCATAACTACAGATTCAAGACTGTAGGCGCAATAGCGCCCCCTACAGAAGCAAATGAAAATTTGTATGACCGTCCACAGAATTAGTTTTGCTCTGAAATACATGAAATATCTTTCACCATTCCTTACAAAAACCTCATCTATTTGATAAGCCTCCTGCCCTGAACACATTGATATGCATAAAGTCCATAAACGTTAGAGCGCCCCCTACTGGCAGCTTTAAATATCATAATATACCATGTTTTTTAGCTAGCCCCTGAGTTACATTTTATCTACAGCTCTGAAATTTTGCACACTCATGTAACATCCTAAGACATACAAAAAAGTCTCTTGGAGCCATACTCCAAACCCTACAGGAAGTCCAGCATCTTCAATTGAAAGTGTCAATTTTTGCCATTTTCAGGCCTGCTATTTGAATGAACTCCTCCTAGGGCATTTCACCCAGTGAGACCAAATTGGCTCCACATCATCTAGACAAACAGCCCATCAAAAAAGTCAATCAGACCCATGCCCTATTTTGCATGCTGGAGCCGTGACCACACCCCCAAATATTCCATTGCGTCTATGCCGAGAGCAAAAGATACCTTTTCCTATAAAAGAATTCAACTTTCTAGAGACCCATCACGATCACAAAACCTCCGAGTGCGGCACGGGTCGACGAGCGCCACGGGTCGACGCGCGTGGAGTGCGAGGGCCCGATATCACCGCTTGCGGTTTTAATTATTTTTATTTTTTTTTTTATTATTCAGGCAAATGAATTGGCTTTTTGGGGGCTTTATCATATTCAAAAACTCATGAAACTTTGCACATGCGTCACACCTGGTGAAAATTTAAGTATTTTAATGGGCTCGGGCAAGGGCGCGCCCAAATGGCTCGCTAGCGCCCCCTAAACTGGAGCCCCACCGCTGTGTTTCACGTACATGAATGAAACTTCATACACATGTATATCATGTCCAGGCGCACAAAAAATCCTCTTGGAGCCATGCCCTAAACCCAACAGGAAGTCCGCCATTTTGAATGAATTATGCAAATTTGGCGATTTGCAGCCCTCACACTTTTTCTAATAACTCAGAGGTTTTAGACGTTATCATCTTCATATTTGGTTTGTCTAACCTACACCCCCAGGGGAATCTAAATCTCGAAAATGGTGAGTTTTTGCCAAGGGGGAGGGGTCCTTATGCCCCTTTGAACTTTGATCATTCGCCATGAAATTTTGATTGCCTCTCATTCATACCTACATGATCCAATGTGCATCAAACTTCTCCAGTAGGATGAGGGTGCCCCCCTGAACACATACATATGACAATATTTAATATCAGTCGCAGCGCCACCTAGTGGGAACAGGAAATGTCATATTTTACACTTGGAGGTCCAGCTCCAAGGTGGTTTAGCAGAACCATCTCAAATTTCACCTGGAAAGCCTTAAGAAGTTGGACTTACTGTGTTTTCAAAACTGTGAGTTTTTGACAAAAGGGCGTGACCCTTATGGGACGGCAAAGTTCGATGATTCGCCATGAACACAAAAATGGCTGTAACTCAAAGCCAACTTGCCCAATCTGGCTCAAACTTCAGTGGTGTGATAAGCATGCTGCCCTGAACACACTCATATGCATAAAGTCCATAAACGTTGGAGCGCCGCCTAGTGGCAGCTCGGAATATCTTAAAATAGCAAGTTTTTTGAGTAGCCCCGGAGCTACGTTTTATCTACATGTATGAAAATGTACATGCTCATGTAACATACTAAGACGTACAAAAAAGTCTCTTGGACCCATACCCCAAACCCTACAGGAAGTCGGCCATCTTCAATTGAAGGTGTCAATTTTTGCGATTTCCACGCCTGCTATTTGAACGAACTTGTCCTAGGGCATTTCACCCAGTGACACCAAATTGGCTCCAGATCATCTACACAAGTAGCCCATCAAAAGTTATTCAGGGTTTTGTAGAATATTGAACGGTGTTGCCATGGCAACCCTCTGAATTTGGACTTTTTTGAATTTCAAATTCACAGAGATTCTAAACATCAGCCCCTGGGCTGTGCTTTCTCTATGTACCTGAAAATGTGCCTGCTGATGTAAGATGCTAACATCTACAAAAAACTCTCTTGGACCGATAGCCCAAACCCAACAGGAAGTCAGCCACGTTTACTTTAAAGTGTCATTTTTGCAGCATTTTTCACATTTTTCAGGCCTTTTTGCCTCAACTCCTCCTAGGGCATTTGACCCAGTGAGACCAAAATGGCTCCAGATCATCCACACAAGTAGCCCATCAAAAGATATTCATGCTTTTGTAGAATATTGAACGGTGTTGCCGTAGCAACCCTCTGAATTTGGACTTTTTTTCCATTTCAGGCCCAGATAGGTTCTAAACATCAGCCCCAGGGCAGTGCTTGGTCTGTGTACCTGAAATCGTGCATGCTGAAGTAACATCCTAACACGTACAAAAAAGTCTCTTGGACCGATAGCCGAAATCCAACAGGAAGCCTGACATGTTCTAATTAAGGTGTCATTTTTGCAGCATTTTTCACATTTTTCAGGCCTGCTATTTCAATCATCTTCTACTACAGCTTTTCATCCAGTCACACCAAAATGGCTCCAGATCATCTACACAAGTAGCCCATCAAAAGATATTCATGGTTTTGTAGAATATTGAACGGTGTTGCCGTAGCAACCCTCTAAATGTGGGATTTTACTCATATACCACAGTGCACCAAATTGTTACATCTCTCTCATACATTGTCCAATCTATTCCAAACTTCACAGGCTTAATGGGAGGGTAAGGGAGACCGGACACACCCCTCTATCAGCTTTGTTTCACACTCATAACGCCACCTAGTGGCAACAGGAAATCAGTAGGACACTGATACTCATCATCCTATGGTCATTACAGTTTCATTGATGGCTGCAGGCATTACATAGAGCATTGTGACATATTAATTAGTGGGCACTCACCGACGCCACCTAGTGGAAGCGGGAGACGAACGACGGGAGGTACAGCTAGCCTGCTGAGCCGTCAGCAGCCGGGTGAGCCAGCTACTCTCTCGTCTGCGAGAACCTCCCAGCGCGGTTCGGCTGGAGCGTGCCACGGGTCGACGCGCGGCTTGGCTGGAGCGCGCCAGGGGTCGACGCGCGCCGGGTGCGAGGGCCCGCTCATCGCCGCTTGCGGCTTTAATTATTATTCTGTTTATTAGATTTTAATACAAATTACAGAAAATCGAAGCAAATCAGGATTCAGAGAAATAACAAATATATGAGAAAACAGTCAATGGTAACCAAAACCCCTATCCATCCCCACCCTTGGCACCTATTCCACTATATTATCTTTACTTTACTTTGAAGGTTGGTTTTGTTTAATTCAAGAATCAGACATTTATGTATATTATAGGTTGTATATTATATAGCAGTGTTACCCGTTTATTAGTGAAGTCTCATTGTGAAATCTTGCACAGAATGTCATATTTGTTGCCATCTTGCTGATTTGAAACTGGCTATGATGAGTGAGGTGAGATGACTGAGAAACCAAAGGACACATTTATTTTTGATAATTTTATAGTGTTTGGGGTGGAAACATTGCTGCTGGGACAAAACAATAATGCCTGAGGTGGCAACTATTCAGCATTGCTATGCTTATCTTGGAAGAAATCCGTGAGTGTGAATGACATTTTCATAAACTTGAGCTTCTCTCACTCTCTGTAGTGTCATTTGGCACATTTAAAGTCTATGATTTGTCTGTCAGCCCCATTTACACCAACAGTCTATTGCTTCCCCAACTTATATGTATTCGTCACTAAAAATGCCCACCCAAATTTTTGAAGCATTTATACCCATTTTGAAACCTGGACAGGGATACAAAATAGCTGCAGTGCTCATCCATTATTATTTTTTTTTTTTACTTGCACAAAATTGAGTGCATAGAAATAGTCCTAGTATTTATTTTCATTTGTAAGGAAAATGCATTTGTGAGTTGAGTATGTGGGTTGTACCTTTCCTTTGAAAAACCTGCCAAATCTTTTCTGCCAATGCCACACAGCTTATTCTACTCTTCACTTTTGTTTAGTGTCATTTATTGGATTGGATGATTGAAGTCTGTAGAAACAAGACATACTGGCAATTCCCAATCCTGGCTCACCACAAGTGGGTCATCTTGTCTCACTCAAAAACAATGGCAGACTGTCAAAATAATATTAATAATTAAAAAAAAAACTCCACATCACAGTGAATATCTCATATTAGTACTGTATACAATAACATATTCACTGTAACAATGAGCTGCCATAGCATAAAGTGCTATTAATAACCTGGGTAACTGCAAAACAGAGATTGATAAACAAAACTGATAAACTGATATGTATAATTAGAATATTAAATGATGGGAAAATAAGACACACACTGTGTTTTAATAGGCATTTATTGTTGGTTTGTTGATTGGTAAACATACCATAAGGGTTCCCATTTAGCTAAGTCAGATTTACACAGGAGTGCGACAGCATTATTCCACTTGGCTGATGACCTTTGAATTAGCAAACATATGACTTATTGTTAGCTAGATGCAAAATTTCAATTCATTACTAAAATGTAGGAATACAACATATTGTCATATGAATTAAAAATAGACAGTATTATAAATAGGGATGGGAATTGATAAGAATTTAGCGATTCCCATTCCATTATCGATATCACATATATATTCGATTCCTTGTCGATTCTCTTATCAATTCTCATTGGGTTAGTGAATAAAATATACCACAAATGGGTTGGTTTGCATTAACTCCTTTAAATGTAAAGTAGAACAAAATTAAAACTGATGTAAAAAAAAACAAGAATTCCTCTTTCAAAATTAATACTAATAATATTTTAACATAAAATCCAGCTGCAAGGTGTGTGAAAACCAGCCTCTGAGCCAGCCAGACTCTGGCAGTCCTCACCAACTAAATGTTATATGAGATGGAGATTATTCATACAGTATAGTGAAAGCAGTACAGCCAAATAGGGTTGCAACTATTGATTATTCCATTGATTGAGTGAACGGATTAGAAAAGATTTTCTCGTATTAATAATTCATCTATTTTTTTTTTAATTCCATATTGCAGTTTTTTGCTGTGTGAAACAAACAGCAGCGGATGGAGCAGCTACAAAGTTCTCTTTTCTTCACGTTGGCACTTACTGATCAGGTGGTTGATGATGGACCTCCAGCTGTTTCAGGAAAAAGCGCTGCTTTTTAGAAAAACGTTTCCTTTCGCTCCATCTGAGCTCATCTGTAACGGCTCCGCCTTTTTTGCGCTTGCTGCGTGTGCACAGACTGCACATAAAACAGCTGCTGCTGTTGCTGAAACATTGTGAACATAATTTTGTAATGCGTTTTATCTTGACTTCTGTCATGAGGCTGTTGGATATATTCTGAACCAAATAAGGCTCGTGTGATGTAATCACGCAAATGCATCCTCACGTTAGTGGAATCTATGAGTGGAATCATTAAGCAAGCAGACTCACAATTCCAAGGAACTGAATTACTGGGAACCGGTTCTTGATTCCGATCCCTAATTATAAATGGAATGTGCTTTGTGTTGTATCAGTTGTGTGCATCTAATTTTATTAGATACACAGATTCATTCTAGGCTCAGCAACCGAGAGAGAGAATCCCCCGCCTGCTCCTTTTCTTCTCTTACAACCTGTCAGAAAGCGTTGTGAATGTCAGAGGGCACTCATTACCCCACAAGTGGAGTGCGCAGCTGCGGTGATTGCAATGCGTAGGGGGAAGAGGGGCGGTCATGCCGCCCTAGTTGAGAAGCCGCCCTGGGCGGCTGCCCATGTCGCCCATATCAGGAACCGCCACTGGGTATGAAGGATCATTTGTTCTTTCAGTTCTCAACACACACAGGTGCTATGACTTTTCCAGGGGGAGCTATAGCACCCCCTAGCCCCCCCCCCCCCCCCCCCCCCCCGGCACCGCCACTGATGTCTACATGGAAATTATCCGGATATGTAACGGATGTTCATTCAGAGTTTGGATTTTTCAGGGTCCAATCTTGTCCGTTTATGGAGAAATCTCCAAAACGTATCATCAAAGGTCCGGTGCGCATTTGTCTTGATAATGTTCTCAAGTGAGTTGAGATCTTGATTGCCCGATAGCCTAAGCCTGGTACTGAATGAACAATTATAATTCAAATTTGTAGAAGTATTAAGGATTGGTTTATGTGATTTATATTCAAAAGTTGTGTGTGTGTAACACAGAAATGATAGTTGAAGCAATGTATTAAGGAAATTGCAAAATCACTGAGCGAGGGTAAAATGAGGAACTCGAATCTGTCGCCTAGAGACGAGCAAGAGCAAAGTTAAAAATATGTCCAGACATGTCCCTGAATGGAAAGAACCTAAAAGAATAAAAATGAAGTGGTGTCTAGCACCCCAATAGGATAAAGGCAGTGGGGTGATGGTTTGTCATAATGATGTATGGAAGCTAGGATGTGTCTTAGATTTAAGATATAAAAGATGATGTACAGAACCATCAGATGAGAATTTCATTAGTATCTCCTTCCACCAGAACCACACTGCAGAGAGGACAAGCCCAACCCATTCTGTGGATAACTAATTCGACTTTGAACCATTCTGCGTGCCTTCTCCCTGCCAACTTGAAGTTGGACGTACCCTCGCTGTTGGATTTCTACTTTTTGGACTTTGTACCAAGACTCGGTGGATTTCTGAGGAGCAGCAGGGATTGTAAAAAGGACAGTTAACAGAAGGACAGCAACATCTTCCTTTTGGACTTCTCCCTTTTCCCCCACTTCACTGAGGCAGCTCAACGGAGTGGAATTTGGGTGTGGTCACTTTGGCCAAGCGACTCACTCGAAGCCTGCCTTTCCAAAAGGATTTTTAACCAAAATTGGACAATACCAAGCCCCCTCTTCATCAACCCAGCTCATAAGTTGATTGAAAGATAATGATTTTTAGATTAGCTCTATGATTGATTTGAATTGATTTTGAATTCTGAATTTTGAGGTGATTACTGAATTTAAAGGATTGATTAAGAATTGATTTTGAGCTAATTGCAATTTGCTTGAGCTGATACCTACAAAATAAAATTGACTCTAAAAAGTCAGTATAGTTCTTTTGAAAATTATTTCCCCAATTAATGGTACACTTAGTCTCATGATAGTAAAACTCTAGGCAAGTAGCTCCAATACCTAGCTGTGTTCTGATCACACTAGTCTATAGTTTCCACTTAAAACTAATATATGTCCCTAGGGCTTTCTGCCTAGCCTTTAAATCTACACCTGGCACGTTCCAAGTGCACTGATCAATTAGGGGTAAAGCCGCCATAACTGACGGGACTGAACCTCAGACACCGCTGCAGGAGGCCTCCCTGACTGGTGGTACTGAGGGATCGGAGGAAGCAGGGCAGATGTCAGTATTAACGGTGGTAAGAAGCCAGGCGAGTTACCCCGCCACAGCTTTAAGTAGTGCTACATTGTACCAGTTGGGGTAATACTCTGCTGACAGTGCAGCCAGGACCCTGTGAAACGGAGAAGCTGACACAGCCATAACCTGTGGGATCTAACAATGTCCATATCTGTGAGGGATACAGATATATCATACCTCGGATAGTGCCGTATATTAGAGCTTTTATTCCAGTTAAATTTTAAGGATTGTGCTTACGATAATTAAGCCTGGTACCTTAAAAAACATACTTGTGATCAAAGATAGCCTGACCCTGGCTGAGCTAAAACGTTTCCTCAAAAAACACCTTAGGGATAAGTACTGAATTATTTTAGGAATTGAGTAATGCAAAGCAACATGACACAGAGAGCCCACAACAGTTTATGTACAGACTGATGGGGTGAAACAACGTATAATGTTTGCTTCTAAACAAGGTACAGACTTCCAATATAACAGCAAGCTGGTGCAAGGAGTGTTTCTTCATTCACTTTACCAGGGAATGAATGAAAAATGAACATACATGAAACAAGACCTTTTCAAACATGGGTGTGACTAATGACTTTATTCTCAAAATGATAACAAGGTCACTGAGACAAGACACGGAGAGGAAACCCAGGTTAGGTCAGGCCTGTAAACAAAAGACAATCAGTGTCAACACCACCCAGCAGGATAGAGACGGACAAAATGCAGGTCAGCTGCAAGCGGAGATGCAGGCTAACCACACTGCTATACAGGAGCTGACTGCACGTGTCATCTTTGTCAAGGAATTTAGAGACAGCCCTCACACCTGTAGTGAATGTGGCAACTGAAAACACTTATCCACCTTTGCCATGTCCAAAACAGTCAGCCAAGCCAGAAGTTAATGTAAAATGTCATCAGTGTGTATCCCAAGGAAATGACACAAGGAAATCCCGTCTTCTACAAAGTCCACCAAACAACACTGGGTGTCCAAAAAGGAGTGTGTTACCCAACTGATTGGGGGTAGGTACATGGAAACATGCTACTTGGATGGGGTCAAACTTCAGATGTTATTGGACCGGAAGGAAGCATACTGGAAGGACGTCCAAGCAAGTCTTGGGTGCAGAAAGCTTTGCCCAATGTACCAATTCAACCACTGGAAAGCCTACTACCAGACCACTCACTCAAAGTCACTGCAGCTAATGGTACAGAGGTACCATTCGATGGGTGGACAGAAGTCCTTCTTGAACTCACAAGTAGCAAATTTGGCTCAGTTGCTCTGTATGTCCCAATGCTAGTAAGCCAAGCAGGTGTAAGCAGCCCATTTCTAGGCTTCAATGTAATGCAAGAAATTATCACAGGGAACAATGATCAAACAGATAAGGTTATTTTAGTGGAACTATTTTCAGAGGCTTTGAAAATTAGGAATAGTGTTGAAACTCTTGTCTCTGTTGTTCACACAATGCCACACCAGGAGGAGTCAGAATGCTCAATGGCAAGAGTGGGAAAGAAAGGACTCACCATCCACAGCAGTCAGGTCTGTGAGGTGAGATGTCGCATTAAAGCTTTTCTTGGAGGATTCATGTTGTTTGAGCCAGATGTCGAGTGCAGTTTCCCAGATGGGTTGGTGTTGTGTCATGTTTTTGTCAATGTGCCTGCTGGCGCCTGTAAAATAGTAAGAATCCCAATCGATAAATCCACAAAGATTCCTCCAAAAGCAGTCTTGGGATTCATTGAGGAAATCATTGAAAGTACACCTGTACACATTCATGCAGTTACCCAGATGCCAATAGAGTCACTTAATGATCCTCTACTGTGCACTACACAGTAAGCTTAAACCATGATGGATGGAGTGAGGGAAAAGAAAATCACAGGGCTACCCAGGGTGAAGAAAAATGGCATCCAAATGTCAATTTAGACCATCTGTCTGAGTCTGACCAAAGCAAGGTACGGCAATTGCTTTATGGGGAATCAGATGTGTTTGCTCATGATGAAGGAAACACTGGATGCATCCCTGACTTACAGCTAAAAATCAACACATCTGACAATACTCCAGTCCAGAAAGGCTACAATTCCGCTACCAAGGATTCAGGATCTGTTGGACAGCCTGGTTCATGGTTCTCAATCCTGGACCAAGGGAGTGCATACCATCAAGATTTTGTGAGTGAGGAATCAAGACCTTTAACTGCCTTTAGCATACCCTGGGGACTCTACGAATGGGTGTAAATACCTTTTGGACTGACTAATGCTTCAGCTGCCTTTCAGAGGTACATGGAGGGAGTGTTAGAGGGCATCAAAGATGAGTACTGTGTGCCTCATTTGGATGATTTCCTTTGTTATTCTAAAACTTTTGACAAACATGTAAACCATCTGAGACAAGTATTTCACCGAATGCGACAACATGGTATAAAACTTTTTTCCTGCCAAATGTGAACTCTTCAAGAGACAGATCTGGTACATTGGTTGAATGGTTTCAGGAAAAGCAATTCAGATTGACCCAAAGGATTTGGAAGTGGTCTTGGTCACTGTTGGAGAGGTACGGACATTGCGTAGATTTCTGAGTTATTACCGGTCATTTATCCAAGACTTTTCATAACTGGCAAGACCCTTGTTTGAACTTCTTCAAAGCCCAGCTGAGAAAAGCAGTGCCATCAAATCTCAGACTGGCAAGAAAAAGTCAAGCAATCATAGGGAACAAGAGACAACTTCCCTCCCATACACCTGTAACTGGGACTATTGAACATCAGACTGTAGTATCGAAATTGGTGGAGATGCTGACAAACCCTCCCTTCCTAGCCTATCCAGATTTTGATCTTCTATTTGTGTTACACAGAGATGCTTCAAATGAAGGACTAGGAGCTATATTATACCAATGCCAAAACAAATAATTGTGTGTCATTGGGTACAGATCTAGAACCTTAGCACTTGCTGAGAGGAACTACCATCTACACTCTGGCAAACTTGAATTCTTGGCACTTAAATAGGCTATCTGTGACAAGTTCCATGATTACCTGAATTATGCACCAACTTTCACAGTTCCATTCTGATATCAAGTATAGACCAGGAAAGAAAAATGCGGATGCTGACATGTTGTCCAGGTACCCAGTGAACCTTCAGCAGCAGATGGATGATCACATAGAAACAACGTCACCGGAGGTGGTCTCTGCAGTGTGGCAGGGAACCAAAATGGCACAAAATGATGAGGTTCCCTGGGTTGCTGCATTGCAACTAAACGATGGTGGTGGAAATGTTGTGCCATCAGCTGGTGTTTCAAGCATCATATCCAAAGATATCAGAGCTGCACCAAGAATATCCAGCTATCAAAGAGGTTGTGTCTCTGAATTTGAGAGCATGGACTCTGAATAAAAAAGAGAATTAAGCAATGTGTAAGCCAATGAGTGGAACAAGCTTGAAGTAGAAAATGGAAAACACATCAAAACTGACAACTGTTCTTCACTGAACAGCTCAAATTGGAGGTGTTGAAGAGCTTGCATGATGACATGGGGCATGTAGGTTCTGACAAGATTATCCATCTTGCACGGTTCTACTAGCCGTATATGCAACAGGATATTGGGGACTACGTGAAAAAAAAGCCCTGGTATAAAATAAAAACAGCCCAATGTACCACAGAGAACTCCAATGCCATCCCTGCAGCAAATGCAGCTCGGGCAGTGGCCGAAGCAGAAACTCTGGTGTGGGAGGAGTTTGGTGAGGCTATGGAAAAACACTTTCAGACGGCATCGAAGCAATTATGGTAAACTGCGACTCAGGAGGGGAAAAGCGGTGCTCCACTCACACGGTTTATAGTGCGGGTGGGGTGCTGCTGACTTCAACTGAGGCTATAGTCGGATGGTGGAAGGAATACTTCGAGGACCTCCTGAATTTAGCCTTCTATAGTGGAAGCAGAGTCTGGGGACGAGGGAGATGACTTGACCATCACTGGGGGTGAGGTCACTGAGGCAGTTAAACAGCTCCTTGGTGGCAGGGCCCCTGGGGTGGATGAGATTCACCCTGAGTTCCTGAAGGCTCTGGATGTTGTAGGGCTGTCTTAGTTGACACGCCGCTGCAACATTGCGTGGAGATCTGGGGCAGTGCCATTGGATTGGTAGACCGGGGTGGTGGTCCCCATCTTTAAGAGGGGAGACCGGAGGGTGTGCTCCAACTTTCAGGGGATCACACTCCTCAGCCTCCCCGGTAAGGTCTCTGCCAGGGTGCCGGAAAGGAGGGTCCGTCTGTTAGTCGAACCTCGGATCCAGGAGGAACAATGCGGTTTTCGTCCTGGTCAAGGAACGCTGGACCAGCTCTTTATCCTCTCAAGGATATTTGAGTGTGCGGGAGAGTTTGCCCAACCAGTCTACATGTGCTTTGTGGACTTGGAGAAGGCATTCAGCTGTGTCCCTTGGGGTATCCTTTGGGAAGTCCTGCAGGAGTATGGGGTGTCTGGGCCGTTGTTGCGGGCCATTCAGTCTCTGTACAACCGCAGTGAAAGCTTGGTCCATATAGCCGGTAATAAGTCGGATTCGTTTCCTGTGGGTGTTGGACTCCGTCAGGGCTGCCCTTTGTCACCGATTATGTTCATAATTTTTATGGACAGAATTTCTAGGCGTAGCCAGGTGGCAGAAGGCTTCTTCCTTGGTGGCCTCAGAGTCTCATCTCTGCTCTTTGCAGATGATGCGGTCCTGTTGGCTTCATCAGGGGGTGGCCTCCAGCTTACAGTGGAACGGTTCACAGTCGAGTGTGAAGCAGCTGGCATGAGAATCAGCACCTCTATGTCTGAGGCCATGGTCCTCAGCCAGAAAAGGGTGGAGTGCCCTCTCCAGCTCAGGAACTAGTTCTTGCCCCAAGTAGAGGAGTTCAAGTATCTTGTTCACGAGTGACGGGAGAAGGGAGCGGGAGATTGACAGATGGATCGGGGCTGCTTCTGCAGTGATGCAGATGCTGCACTGGTCTGTCGTGGTGAAGACGGAGCTTAGTGTAAAAGTGAAGTTCTCGATTTACCGGTCGATCTACGTTCCTACCCTCACCTATGGTCACGAGCTTTGGGTAGTGACCGAAAGAATAAGATTGAGAATACAAGCGGCAGAAATGAGTTTCCTTCGAAGGGTGGCTGGCCTGGCTGGATGGATATTGCACTGAAGAGCATAATAATGAAGGAATTATATCTTTAACTGGCCATGTCCTGTCCGCGGGACATTTGTAGTTCATTTTAGATGGCAGGCAAGACCCTACCATTTTGATCGACACCTCATTTAGCCAATCATG
Source organism: Archocentrus centrarchus (assembly GCF_007364275.1). Lineage (NCBI taxonomy): Eukaryota > Metazoa > Chordata > Actinopteri > Cichliformes > Cichlidae > Archocentrus > Archocentrus centrarchus. The sequence continues at coordinate 35,340,355 of NC_044359.1, read as the reverse complement.
TAACTAGCCGCACCAAATCACCTGACAAAGTTATGTGACACCCTCTGGTTATTATTGGCTCTGTGAAACCCATTTCTTGACATGATTGGCCGAATGGGAGGGTCTAGCCTGCCATATAAAACGCAGTTCATACGTCCTGCAGTCCGGACGTGGCCAGTTAAGAGGTTATGAAATGGGTTTTCCAGAGCAAATAAAAACCAGAGGGAGTTATGTAGTTTTTTTCAGGTGATTTTGGTGCTGCCAGTTAACAGGTCAAACTTAGTTACAGCACTTTCAGGAAGTATCTACTGTAATAAAAACGTATTCCCCACTGCTGTGTAATCCATTAAAGCAAATGTAAATGTTATTAAGAAAGGATCAGACAGGAGGGGCTTTCAAGACATATTAAGTCTTCAGCCAAAGTTCCAGAGCATGATTAAAGTGGTGGGTGGGCTCATTTCCATTTTGAGAAAAGCCAACTGAATCTAATAATAGATTAAATGCAGTGTTGAGGCTGTCTTTTTCAGCATCTACATGAATGTTAAAACCACCCACTATAATTATTTTATCTGAACCGAGCACTAAATCAGATAAAAAGTGGCAGGTAGATAATAGATAATAATAAATAAAACTGATTTTAAGTTTTCCAATTAGAGTGGACAAGGCTAAGAGTCAGACTTCCAAAAGAACTAAAAGTCTGTCTGGATCTTTGATTAATTAATAAGCTGGAATGGAAGATTGCTGCTACTCCTCCTTCTCGACCTGTGCTTTGAACATTCTGACAGTTAGTGTGACTCAGGGGTGTTGATTCATTTAAACTAACATATTCATCCTGATGTAACTAGGTTTTGTAAGGCAGAAAAAAAAAAGCAATACGCTGATCAATTTTACTAAGAGGGACTTAGAAGAGAGAGACCCAGTGTGTAGTAATCCACATTTAACTGTTTTATTCTTTGGTGCAGTTGATGATGCTATATTGTTTTTGTTTGTTCATTTATTTTTCTTTTTGAATTATGCTCAAATTATGCTGATTTTCAGTTTGTTTTTTGGTGGTCTACAAGCAGGCACCATCTCTGTGGGGATGGGGTTTTGGGGGATGGCAGGAGGAGAAAAGCTGCAGAGAGGCACATAAGCCTGCAACTCTGCTTCCTGGTCTCAATGGAGGGTAGTCAGGTTTTAGGAGGGTTAACCTCTTAACTGGCAGCAAAAAAATCACCTGACAAAAACTACATAACGCCTTCTGGTTATTATTGGCTCTGAAAAAACCCATTTCATAGCCTATTAATCGGCTGCGTCTGGTCCGCCGGCCGAATGAAGTGCATTTATATGGCAGGCTAGACCCGCCCATTTTGACTGACACCTCATTCGGCCAATCATGTTAAGAAATGGGTTTCCCAGAGCCAATAATACTCAGAGGGCGTCACGTAGCTTTGTCAGGTGATTTGGTGCAGCCAGTTACATGATTGGCCGAATGACGTGTCAATAAAAATGGGAGGGTCTAGCCTGTCATATAAAAGGGACTACAAACGGCCCGTCACCGGGCCCTTGCCAGTTAAGGGGTTAATAAATTCAGCCAGATTGTCAATACACTGCTGTGTGGCAGGCAGGATTTGGACCCCAATGCAGGACTCAGAAACAGGAACTGACTTTTCACAGCTTTATTGCTGGAGTCAAAACCAAAACAACAGCAAACTAAATAAACAAACTACATGGAAGCAAACAATATAAAATAAAGAACAAGTAATTTACTGCACTAGAAACACACAACATGAGGGAGAATGCAACAAAGCACTAAGGGAAACTGAGACACTAAATACACTTAAGAATAATGAGCGGATGGGAAACAAATGGGTACCTGGGTGGAAATAACTAACATAACTCTTAAAGGGGAAGTTAACCCTGACGTGAAACACATAGCAGAAGTATTACCAAAATAAAACAGGAAGGGAGCAACAACTGACTAGGAAGACAAACTCAGCACAAAACACAAACGATAACAAAACCCAAAAGCTCTGGATCAAAGATCCAATTCAATTCAATTCAATTCAATTCAATTTTATTTATATAGCGCCAAATCACAACAAACAGTCGCCTCAAGGCACTTTGTATTGCGGTTAAAGACCCTACAATAATACAGAGAAAACCCAACAGTCAAAAGCGACCCCCTATGAGCAGCACTTGGCGACAGTGGGAAGGAAAAACTACCTTTTAACAGGAAAAAACCTCCAGCAGAACCAGGCTCAGGGAGGGGCAGTCATCTGCCGCGACTGGTTGGGCTGAGGGGAGAGAAAAGACATGCTGTGGAAGAGAGCCAGAGATTAATAACAATTAATGATTAATTAATGATCCAGAGACCATAACAGAGATTCCTAGAAATGAGAGCTGCTCCATCCAAAGTGGGATGGATGCCGTCTCTCCTAACAAGACCAGGTTTTCCCCAGAAACTTTCCCAATTATCTATAAAGCCTACTTTGTTTTATGGACACCACTCAGACAGCCAGCAATTCAAGGAGAATATGCGGCATCTTTATATAACTGTATTAAATGTATACAGAGTTTAAATTGCATTTCTCTTTTCAGAATTTCTCAAAACTCTGTTTTATATTTGTGCACTGATATTTGCATACTGAAGCAAAAATATAGGTTTTTATCTGTATGACAGCAGGCACTTCACTTTGTCTCTTTGTCACTTCATTCAGAACAATTATTAACACTTCATTTCCAATCTGACTGTCAAATTAACAATTTTTTCTACTACAATTCAGCCCTGAGGCGTATGATTGTCTATAGTACATACAGCAGCTCACCCAAAATATGCCATCAGTGCTAATGAATTATTTGTAGCCTGTTTGGATATTCCTTGCAGAAACATCTACTATAAAGGCCTCTGATGATTGCCTTTTTCACAGCCTGAGTTACAGCACTTGCACTTCATAACTTCAGGTCTGAAAGGCTTTTAATTCACTCAGTAGTTTTAATTTGAAAGGCCCTGATGAGGGAAAACACCCATTGATTGATCATTGTTCTCAGGAAAGGTCATGCATTTGAAATGAATGAGACAAACAACAGGGGGTGGATAGGAGAATGCTCAGCAATTAAATTATGATATGGGGGGAGGCGGGGCTGGCTGTGAAGTAAACAGCACATACAGGGGAGTTAATGTGAGCCTTCATCAAAGGTGTGTGGAATGGATGGAAAAATGATTCTCCTGCCACTGGAGCCAGTGTGGTGTTGAGGGAGGAAAGGTGGTATCATGACTTCAAGCTGCTGTTTTATCTCCCTTAGTAGCACAGATAGAGAAAACATACAAACACACATGTAGCCTATTAAACAAACAAAAACCTGCACACAATGGTACATAAATGGGAGCACTGAGGCCTGACTGCTTTTTACAATTTGTGCAGCGCATACTGCTGCTCATACCAGCATGAGCAGGACTTCTATTTTTGAAGCAATTTATTGGATGTGTCAGCCATTACATTAAAACATCATAATATATATAATATGATGTATATTATGATGTTGCAGACCAGAAGTAGTTACAACAACCTTTCATTTGAATATGATATTAGGAGGCTATGCAACACTGGTGGTTATTGCTGGGTTGCTCTTTTTGGTAACTCATAAATATGATAATATTTGTTTGGCTTCCACACATTTCCACATGTCCTGAACAGCATTTATTGCACACATAAGCTTAATGACAACCCAAATGAAACTTGGAAATTAATTTTCATCTCTTCCATATAAGTAGCGTTTAGTGGGTTGCTGTTAGGCAATGCATTCTCCCATATGTTCAATAACATGTTAGGGTGTCACACTCTTTTACGGAGTGTATTTATGAAACACTCTCAATGCCTGTCCTTCCCCAGGACTTTTGTTTCTCTATTCAATTGGTATGAAACATTTAAATAACCCACTTACCAGCAAAGTTAACCAATTTTTTTAATAATAAAGCTATTATTATGCTATAATTAGGGCAATGTGAAATAAAGTATAACCTTTTTTAATACATAACTTGTTATGCTTTGCTGAGAAAGTAAAATTTTTATTGCCATGTATCAAATTAGACTGTCCTCATTCTATCAAGAAGTTAGAAACCAAGCCAGGAAAACTTGGCTATGAATGGATTTTGTGTTTCTTTCTTTAATTTGGTAGGACAGAATGTGGGTCATAAGTAAGTGAGAGCTTTTCCACATGACTTGAATTTAGAGGCATTTGTTTATTTATATATGCATATCACTGGCTCATCCTGCGGATGGCCTTTGTCCTCTGTGCTTTTCTGCACAGATCTGGTTCCATTTACCACGGGGACCACTGTTATCTTCACATTCCATACCCTCTCAAGTTCCTCTCTGAGACCTTGGTATTTATCAAGCTTCTCGTGTTCTTTCTTCCTGATGTTGCCATCACTTGGTATTGCAAAATCAAACAGCTTTCTTCCTCTGTTTGTCCACCACTACAATGTCCAGTTAGTTAGCCATCACAAGTTTGTCCGCCTGTATCTGGAAGTCCCACAGGTTCTTGGCTCTGTCTTTGTAAGCCACCTTTGGGGGCATATCCCATTTTGACCCCGGGACTTCCAGGTCATACTCACAGATGTTCCTGTATATTATGTCAGCCACTTATTTATGTATGCCCTGCCTGCTGCCTTGCTTCCTTCTCTTATATGCTGGATTGTCTCAAGGGCATTTCTGCGCAGCCTGCACCTGGGGTCTTGCCTTGTGTGGTAGATCCCAGTAAACTTGTTCCAGTGCTGCCATGATAGTGCCTCTGTACTGTCTGTCAATCCAGCTTTGTCCAGCAATTGTCAGATTTTTCAATATCAGCTACTTCTTCTATCTGCCAGTGGTACATGCCGTGCAGAAGCCTGTCCTTCCATGATGGTTCCTGTTCTTGCTCCACATTATTTTCAGGTTTCCATTGCCTAAGGTACTCACTAAGCATGTGATCAGTTGTGGCCATCTTTCTGATATATTCATGGATCTTTGTTGTTTCGCCTCGGATATTGGTTCTGACACTCACTAGTCCTCGGCCTCTTTGTTTCTCTTAGCGTACAGTCTCAGGGTGCTGGATCTGGGGTGAAACCCTCTATGCACTGGTAAAGAACTTTCTTGTCTTGACATCAGTGGCTCCTTCTTTGGCCAGCTTATTATCCCAGCAGGGTATCTGACAACTGACAGGGCATAGGCATTGATTGCTTCCAATTCAACTGAGTCTTCATGGCTTGCCTTACTCTCTGCAGGTACTTGGCAGTTGCAGCTTTGCTAGTGGCCTCTTCATGGTTCCCATTTGCCTGTGGGATTCCAAGGTACTTGCAGATATCTTCAGTATCTGCAATGTTGCCTTCTGGTAGTGATATCCTCCTCAGTTTTGACTAGCTTCCCTGTCTTTGTTACAACCTAACTGAACTTCTCCAGTCTGAATGTCACTGCTGTAGATCAGTGTGGTGTAGATCAGTGAATTGATATCTTGTTCACTCCTGGCATACAGCTCATGAATTGTACCACATGCCTGCTCATCATTGCTGCTATGATGCCTGACAAGAGTTTCCATGGTGTACTGAGGCAGGTTACTGGCCAGTAGGTGGATGGGACTGGTCCATTCTGGGGATCCTTGGGGATCAAGACTGTCCAGCCTTCAGTCAGCCATTCCAGGGGTGTGTCTTAGCCTGCAGCAGCTGGTTCATTTGTAGTGCCAGGTCCTCATGGAGTGCAGTTAGCTTCTTTAGCCAGTAGGTGTGAATCATATCAGGGCCTGGTGCTGTCCAGCTCTTCATATGCGAGACCCAGTGGCAGACTCTTTCCTGGATGTCTGCCACTGTGAGGTTACTGGAACTTGTTAAGGGAGGTTGCTGTGGTCTGGTCTTAGATCCACTAGCCACTGAACACTGGTGTTGTGTCTTGTATCCTTCTCCCATATGCTCTTCAAGTATTGCTCCATATCCAGCCTTGGTGAGTGTGTTGTTCTTCTATTGTTTCCCTACCACTGAGACTACACCTTGGATGGTTCAGTGGAGAACATCTGGTTTATTCTCCTGGCTTCTATCTCTCTGGTTTACCTCTTCAGGCAGTTAACCAAGGCTGTGAGTCTTTGCTTGGCAGTCTCTAAGGCCTCAGGTATGGACAGCTTCTTGCACTTCTTAGGCACCCCTTTCTTCATCACACCTTTCTGATAGCTGGCTAACCTCTGCAGAGCTGCAGAGAGGCATATAAGACTGCAACTCTGCTTCATGGTCCCAACAGATGGTCACGTTTTGGGGGTGTTTAATAAATGACAGTTGCTCCATTCAGAGTGAAATGGTGTCTAAAAAGACCAGGTTTTCTCCAGAAAGTTTCACAATTGTCTATAAAGCCAACATCATTTTTTAGACCCTACTGAGACAGCCAGCAATTTAAGGAGAACATGCAGCTAAACATGTCACTCCTGGTCTGACTGGAAAGGGAAGCAGAGAAAACCAACATTGTCTTATCAAAGTTACAATATTAACTTTAGTGACCACCAATTGATGTAACCGGGTGTCATTACTGCTGATGTGATTTTTTTTATTTTTTTATTTTAACCAAATCTATGCAGATTTCTCCTATGCTATAGTGATTTACAGGGTATTCAGCAGAGAGTCTGCTTTGGATAAATCATGGGAAAATTAGACTGAAATAAGTCATTATCAAAAGATTATAATTAATCAAGTTACACAAACACTACATGTAAAATGAAGTGATACAGTAATGTAAGTAAATGTAAACATGTTGTATAAGTGCTTTGAGTGCTCAAACAGAGTAGAAAAGAGCTATATAAGAACTAGTCCATACACCAGAGCATTATGTACTGATGTACATATTAGTGGAATATAGTCTACATTCTTCTATCTTTTAATTAGTCTCTGCACTGTATATTTTGTAATTTTGTAATATTGTGCTATAGTTATAGCTCTAATATCTCTGTATATTTGCAATTTGTATACTTGTATATTGTCTTATAGTTTTTATACTTATTTGTTCTTTCTGTAAGCACGAAGTACCGCAGCAATTTCCTAATGCTGTGAACCTGTTCACCCATATGGCAATAAAAACCTTCTGATTCTGATTCTGATTCTGATTACCATACACTGAGAAAAAATCAGAGCAAATCTGAGAACTGATCTTAGAATGGATAGTTTTATAATCTACAGCTGTTTTAAAATGGCACCTGTTTAGAAGAGACCTTGACAACTTGTGTAAATTTACATTAGGTGTTCCCAGTCTGCAGATGTCAGTATCTATCAAAAGTGGTCCAAGAAAGGAACAGTGGTGAACCAGTGACAGGGTCAGGGTCACAGCCAAAGTTCAATATGGGAAGAAGGAAAGCCGATGAAGGCAGTGTAATGCTTTGGACAGTATTCTGTCGGGAAACCTTGGGTCCTGCCATCCATGTGGATTTAGTTTGACACATACCTAAGCATTATTGCAGGGTGTTGTACACTCTTTCCTGGAAACAAAAATGGTTCAGGAATTTTTTGAGGAGCACAACAATGAGTTTGAGGTATTGAGGTAAGGTGTTGAGGTTGCCTTCTTCCAGAAGCACATTTGTGAGGTCAGACACTGATGTTGGACAAGAAGGCCTGGCTCGCAGTCTCTGCTCTAATTCATTCCAAAGGTGTTCTGTTGGGTTGAGGTCAGGACTCTGTACAGGTTAGTCAAGTGATTTAATACCAAACTTTCTCATCCATGTCTTGCTTGGACCTTGCTTTGTACACTGGTGCGCAGTTATACTGGAACAGGAAGACACCATCCCCAAACTATTCCCACAAAGTTGGGAGCAGGAAATTGTCCAAATGTCTTAATCTGCTGAATGATTACGAGTTCGTTTCACTGGAACTAAGAGCCAAGCCCAATTCCTGAAAAACACCCCCCCTCTACCAAACTTTACACTTGGTACAATGCAGTTAGACAAGTACCGTTCTCCTGGCAACCACCAAACCCAGACTGGTCCAACAGATTACAAGATGAAGAAGTGTGATTCATCGCTCCAGAGAATATGTCTCCATTGCTCCTAAGTGTCCCGTGGTGCCTTGTTTTACACCACTGCATCAGATGCTTTGCACTGTGCTTGGTGACCATAAGGCTTGGATACAGCTGCTTTGCAGGGAAACCCATTCCATGAAGTGCTCCATGAACTGTTCTTGAGCTAATCTAAAGGCCACAGTTTGGAGGTCTGTAGCAACTGACTCTTCAGAAAGTTGGTGACCTCTTTTTCCTGTGTGCCAGTGAAGGTGTGTGTGTGTGTGTGTGTGTGTGTGTGTGTGTGGTGTGTATTTAGATCCCACAATGGGCGGTCCCACAGGTATCTGAGATCATGCAGCCATTTTAACTCACACTACCTTTAACAGGAAAACAGAAACAGATACAGTGGGATAGTTAAGTTCAAAAAATCATCTGGTACTGTGTTCATTATGAACACCTTACGAGGTTCCAAAAAACACCTCAGCAAAGCAGCAGCACATTTAAAGCCTGGAGAGCACTAGGGTGGGTAGGGAGGGGCTGCCAGCGGAGACGAGCAGGATACTGTGTCGGCCGCACAGCTTCCAGACCAGCAGTTCATGATAATGTTCATGATAAGATGGAATAGTCAGCCTTGGTTGCCAGGATACCAGTTCATACAGGCCACAACACGGGGCGGGGGTGAAGAGCATTTGTTTACAAACATCCCAGGAGACGATTTAGATAGACAGCATCCAAGGCTGTCTGGGAGCCAAATCCGATACTACAATTGTTTTGGTTCAGGCCATCATAACTGATTGCTGACAGACCTTACAGTTTTCTGGTTACCTCTCAGAAATCTAATCATCTGAATTTTTGGTTCTACTCCGCCACGCAGAAACAGACACTCCAACACTCTCCAGATGTAATCCACTTCGATTCAGCTCTACTGAGACTGACTGAGTTTGTACCGTTTCTGCATCCCTCATAGGCAGCCTTAGAAACCAGATATCCCCAGGTCCAATTTGGGTAAAATCTTGGTATCAATATGTATGCCACGCCTACACAGTACAGCCAGGAATGTTAACTTCCATCCCCACAGGAATCCATAACGTAACCAGCTGGGTGTGTAGTCAGGCCAGAGGAAAGAGGGTTCCCTTTCTCCCAATCTCTTCGTGATGAGAATTTGATCATCAATAGTGTTGAGAGACCAGCTGACCAGATCCATATTTTAATTTCCAGTTCGGGGATGTGTAAAGAAAAGCTTTAAGCAACCAAGCACCAAAAGCAGGGGTAGATAGGGAAATTTCGGGAGAAGTGAAATATGTGTCCGTCTCCACCGAGAGCAGGAAAAAAATAAAACAAAACAAAAAAAAACAAATATATATGAATGATACCTAGCTTTATCTCCAGATGACACACATCAATTAGTTAAACTGCAGGACTGTCTTAAAGACATAAAGGCCTGGATGACCTCTAATTTCTTGCTGCTAAATTCAGAGAAAAACTGAAGTTATTGTTCTCGGCCCCACAAGTCTTAGAAATATGGTGTCTAGCAAGATGCTTACTCTGGATGGCATTACCTTGGCCTCCAGTAACACTGAGAAATCTTGGAGTCATTTTGACAAGGGAGTGATGCTGAAAAGCTAATTCATGCATTATTACTTCTAGGCTGGACTATTGTAACTTTTATTATCAGGCTGTCCTAAAAGCTCCCTGAAAAGCCTTAAGCTGATCCAAAATGCTGCAGCTAGAGTACTGACAGGGACTAGAAAGAGAGTGCAGATTTCTCCCATATTGGCTTCTCTTCATTGGCTCCCTGTTAAATAGAATAGAATTTAAAATCCTTCTCCTCACATACAAGGTCTTGAATAATCAGGCCTCATCTTATCTCAAAGACCTCATAGTCCCATATTATTCCAACAGAGCACTTCTCTCTCCGTCTGCTGGCTTACTTGTGGTTCCTAGATACTTAAGAGTAGAATGGGAGGCAGAGCCTTCAGCTTTCAGCAGGCCCCTCTTCTGTGGAACCAGCTCCCAGCTTGGTTCAGGAGACAGACACCCTCTCTATTTTTAATGATGAGGCTTAAAAATGTCCTTATGATAAAGTTATAGTAGGGCTGGATAGGTGACCCGAACCCTCCTTTAGTTATGCTGCAATAGGCCTAGGCCACTGGGGGGGTTTCCATCATTTCATTTGCCCCTTTTTACTCTGTTTATATCCCACTCTAATTATTAATTAATTATTCTTAATATCTGGCTCTCTTCCACAGTGTGTTTTTTGTTGTGTCTCTCTCCCCTCAGCCCCAACCATTCACAGTAGATGACCCCCCCCCCCCCCCCCCCCCCCGAGCCTGGTCTGCTGGAGGTTTCTTCCTGTTAAAGGGAGTTTTTCCTTCCCACTGTTGCCAAGTGCTGCTCATAGAGGGTTGTTTTGGACTGTTGTGTTTTCTCTGCAATGATAGTAGGGTCTTTACCGTACAATATAATGCACCTAAACGTGACTGTTGGTGGCTTAATGAAAAAAAGACAAATGGCTGGTTCTTTGCTATAACTAAACCTTGTGGAAGTCTGATGAAAACCTGAACCCATGACCATTTCCAAGACTTGAAAATGTAGCACTTCAGTCAGGATTCCAATGATAGATAGAAAAAAGTTTCCCTCTAACTCAAGACAAATAGCACATTTGTAGAATATAAACACATTTTTAGTAGTAGACAGATGCTGTAAATCAGAAGAATACTCCTCACAGACAAAAAATTTAACTGTTCACTGAGGTCAACTGTGAGTGAATGTGAGCCTGAACACATTTTTGCATCTGACATGTGTTATCCTGATGGAATTCTGAAAAAAGTGTGTAAAGTTGTTTATGTTCCTTTAGAAGTTTTTTTTTTTTTTTTTTTTTTTTTTTTTACATAAAACCCTCTTCTTTTTTACCTCAACTGGGTACCAGCACTCTGTAAGTGGGTTTCCCATTTCTTGATAAGACACTTAATTCGGTGTCTTAATGCAGGATCCTTGTCATTACTTAGGTGAAGCTTTTATGACAGACTGTCTGACAGGTATGGGTGTTCTAAACCTTTAGGGATGACAGGACATCTGTAGAGAGGTGAGAAATGCTACATGCTAAGTGGCTGTCACACACTGGGTTGCAGGGGAACAGATGACAGTCACTTATCCATGTAGGTGGACATGGCTGTCAGAGGCTCAGCTCAGAGGCTAAGTTGTGATTAAGCATTGCTATTCCTCTGTGAGCCTTTCTAGTGGAATCCTGCTACCTCTTGGCATGAGGAGGACTTTTTTATCCCAGTGATTTCTGTTTAATTAAGCCATACTGTGTCATCACAGAGCAATACTCTGTGTCCAGGAAAATATAATTGAAACTGTGGTAAGTGAAGTCAAGGGTTGCCTATCATCATTAAAGGTGTGACACCACTGCTTTGACAGAATGGTTAATTTTTTATTCATAATGGTGAGTGAACATAATGGTCCCGAGACCTGTTTATCATCCATGTGCTGTGGCTTGCATAAATACATTTCTGAAGTCATGGATGCTTGCTTTTACAGTAATGCCTCTGGGTATATTTCCACTACTCTTCCTGTTGGTTTCAAAAGAACACAAACCTTAATGAACTTTTCAACAGACTCATGCCCTGTGGTCCCTAAAGCAATGGTTAATGGCTTGTGATCTCTCACAGGAGCTGCCTAAAATCTTCTCAACTAAAACTCTTATATCAGATCATTACCAAACTATCCTTAGCTGCATTAATTTTTTTCCTAACATATTATAAAGCCAGTCACACAGCTGATGAAGCTTGAATGCAATGTGTATTCCCAGTTCACATCATGTTTCTTTCATCTCACATGTGTAACACACTAGCTTTGTCAAGTGCCACAGTGGTGTAGCTTAGTCAGTGTGCATAAATGCCTTATGTATATGACTGTTGGATTGCTATTAATTATCATCAGGCGGAATTAGCAGCCTGATGCAACATGGGCTTGGGAATTACACCCTCCACTGTCACACAGTATTTCTTGAGATTTAAATGTGATAACAGTTTATGAGAGCAGAGATTTTTGTATGCAAAACTGAAGAATGTGTTAAAGTAGCACTGTTTCACTTTAAATATTGCATTTAAGTTCGACAGTGCTATACTCAGCTCAACAAATGATAGAAGCCACTTTCAGATTCTGCCATTCACTGTTGAATGCACAACGCAGATCTGGGTTTTTCAATTCAAGTGAATTTTATTTATATAGCGCCAAATTACAACAAACAGTTGTCTCAAGGCAGTTTTGGATACAAAACCCAGTGTTGGGTTTTTCCACCAAGTACTAAGTCATGTGTTTCTTTCTGGAGTTTTGGTTGATATTCTGTCTAAAAATTAGAGGCTGTTCATTTCTTTGAAAGCAAGCAAACTTATAAATTCAGCGGAGGATTGCATGATTATTTCCCCCACTGTAAAGTCATACATATTTTTTTTTTCTTGATAATGTTCACAGTGGCAAGAGGCAGGAAAGACACAGGTAAATCGGACAGGTCGGGACTCGAACTTGTGCCATCTGCACCACCACGGTTACCTGCTCAAGCCCTGAGCCACCCTGGTGCCACACAAAGACAGATTTTTATTACTTAATTTACTACATCAAAACATCAAGATCCGTCATAAATGGGCAAAAATATCTCTAAATATTGATGGCTCAGGGCTGCGTGGTGGTGCAAATGGTGCAGGTTTGAGTCCTGACCTGTCGCAATTTACCTGTGTTTTCCCCGACTCTTTCCTGTCTCTCTCACTGCGGAAATTATCAAGGAAAAAAGAAAAATCTTTTGTTACAACACCTTATTTTTAGTAAGTCATAGCTGTAAGTCAAGCATTTGCAGTTATGTCCTACAGATGTTTTGAATAATATTTAATATTTCCTATAATTCTACTCAGGTTTTCCATCTAGTTCGCATAGTATGTTTAGTTACATTTACTCAATTTATGTAGTATTTCTGCTTGGGTAGTTCATTCAGATGTAATTGAAAATATCACTTACATTTAATTATTACTCCTGTTTTGTTATAACCAATTTGAGGGCATTCAAATAAACACAATATTTTTAAGCGTAAAAATTTTATACCAATGAAATTAAGGAATGTGCAGTATTATTTTTTACAATGTATGAGTATGTGGTCTGTGTTTTGGCATGTGTCTGGGTGTATCTGTATGTGTACAACTGGACCTGGGTCTGGGGCTTGCTGAACCTTGGCCTCTGTGGGATATGGTCCTGGAGGGTGGGGTTTACCACTCCCCACTCATTGTTGCTACCTCCCCTGGGAGGTGGGTGTCTGTTGGTCCGGGGTGCGTGGCCAGATGTCTTGTTGTGGCTGTTATTCCGCTCCCTTCGGGGTTGTGGCCTGGACATGACTCAGTCCTCTTTAACATGGGCAGGAAGGGGGGGGGTCTGCTGGGTCAGGTGGTTTGTGTCTATGGCCTCTCTCCTTCCTTCTCTGGAGTGTGCATGTGGTTGCCTCAGCTCTTCTGAGCTCCTGGTGGGTCCAGCCTGGTTGCCCTGCGTCTTTTTCTGTCTGTCTCTAGATCCCGGGGGGCATTGTTGTGGCTTCTCGCCTTCATTATTGAGTATGTTTCATGACAAAGACACACATACGTGCACTACAACGCAACACAGCAGTGTGTGTGTGTGTTTGTGTGTATATATATATATATATATATATATATATATATATATATATATATATATATACATATATATATATATATATATATATATATATATATATATATATATATATATATATATATATGAATGTATGTACGTATGTGTACCTGTGCTCTGCCCCCTGATTTCTTCTGCTTCTTGATTTCTGCCTGCCTCAGTATGAGAAGTAATTTAATCAAATTTGCGCACATCCGTGGTTTGGGAAAAACCAGGAATTGTGGTTGCCTTGATGTTATTATTCCATGTATGGACTTATGGCCTGCTTTTTGGGACTTCAGCCTTTCCCTTCCCTGTTTGCCTTCCTGTGTATGACCACTGCCCATTTTAGAGTGTATTTTGGATTTGATTGTGCCTCTGTATGTCCTGTGTTTGTTTTTTCTTTCTCTACGACTGTTCCACAAATGTAATTCTTCCTGTTGATGGTTTCCAGCTCCACATCTGAAAGAGTTTCCCTCAAAGCAGGAAATACCATCTTCATCACATTCTACAAAGAGATTTTTCATATTTCTTAGTTTTCTCATCTTTAAAGTGTCAAATATGGGGAAAAAAGTCACAAATATGTGTGTAGTGTCAAAAGGGCTACTAAATACCAAAATGATTGTTAAGTTTGGGATTTGGCAAAACAGTATTGATAAAATATGCAATATGTAAAATTACTGACATTTGTTAGCAACAAGAACATTTAGAGACTTTTAGGCAGGATACTACCTGTAAATTAAATATAACCTGTAAAAGAAATATAACAGTGAACTAAAAACAAAAAAAAATCATACATTGTAAGAAAAAACAGATTTTCACTTGTGTATGTTTCAAAAGTGCACCTTGTTTTCTCACAGAAAGATCCAGAACCTGCAGGAATAACCAGTAACTACATGATTTATTATTTCTTTTTAAGTTTATATTAAATAGCACAATCATTTTGAACCAGAAAGTTGGAGCACACCCTCAGGTCTCCCATCTTAAAGATGGGGACCACCACCACCCCAGTCTGCCAGTCCAGTGGCACTGCCCCAGATCTCCATGCGATGCTGCAGAGGTGTGTCAACCAAGACAGTCCTACAACATCCAGAGTCTTCAGGAGGTCAGGGCGAATCTTGCCCACTCCAGGGGCCCTGCAACCAAGGTGTTTAACCACCTCAGTGGCCTCATCTTCTTCTATATCTGTCCCACCAATCTCCTCTTTTCCCCGCACATTACAGGCGAGGAAAAGATACACACAGTTTACCTCCGGTGTCAGTGATCATTGTGGGATTTGTAGTATTACTGGTGAGAGCGCCATTTACCTTCGAGCTATCAATAATAACAATATGAAATCATCTCGTGGACTGTATAAAATTAGATTGTGAGCCAGATGTGGCCTGCCTTGAGTCTGACACATGTGATCTACACAGAAATATGTTCCTGCTACTGATGTTCCTTGCCACCAGCATCTTTAGTTGATTAGTAACATTACAGAGCTATGTATTAATTTACTAATTAACTAATATATGATATTAAGTTATTATAAATTTAAGCAAATAATGTACGGCGGTCAGACCACCTATGGGAGTTCTAATACTTCTAAAATTCCTCGAGTTCTAGTTTTAATGATAAGATTTGACAAAATAAGTATTCAAGATTAAGTTTGAGGGGTTTTATTAGTTTTACAAACAATTTCAATTATTTAATTACAGATCATCTTAAAAAAATATATAAAGGTAAAATATATTTCCGAATCAGCTAAAAACAAAAGGTACAAAAACTACACACAGAATACACACAATAGCTAATATGTCTAAATAAGTTAAATATTGTAGAAGAAGAACATTATGTAAAAGTTAAAGGTACATTTTGGGCATCATGTCATGGCTTATTTTGGTGTGACTAACTGAATGGTTGGCCACACCATCATAAGAAATACATTTCATTAAAGTAATTATTGTAAAAGTAGAACAAAGAATTTTTTTTTTTTAATCTTGGCCAGATATACCGGCCCTTCAGCCCCTCTCTTATCTACCATCCACACAGTGCTCTGCCTCAGGGTGCAGCCCTTCAGCTCCTGAGGCCCCCAAACTCATCCCATTCAGCTGGTCTGCTCTGGATTTCACTCTTAATTTGCTCAGATTAGTCCTCCACATTCTGGACTTTCTGCTCAGTTCAGCTATGGTTCCCCTGCTGCTCTGCGCAGTCAGCACCCACCCAGTTCTCCACATCCAGTCACATTCTCTGCCCTGCTCTTCTCCATGCTGCCCCAGCTCAATATGCCATCTGCCACAGGTTTAACCCTGCAGTAATTATTTATATTTTATATATTATAGTATATTTATATTTATACTGTCCCTAGTATATTTATCAGTCACATCTAGCTAGCTCTGGCTCATATAATAGCAGCCCTCAAAATTTGTGTAAACATTATGTGTTGGTAGGCAACCAGGCTGGTTGGGGAGAGTCCTGAATAGTAAGCATCACATCAGCAGGGTCAGAATTCAGGGTCATCATGTGGTTTGTGTGGACTTCATATAGTTTCTTGAAGTGCCAAACAGACAATTTGAATGTGAATAATAGAGAGACAGAACAATAATATGTAATAAATAAATGCATTGATTTTCAATAGTGTGTATGTAGTTATGTAGTGTATGTAGTTAAATCTATGTATGTGTATTTATAAGTAAAATATTCTTGGATTAGAGTCAACTGCAAGTGTTGGCAAGCGTTGCCTACTTTCTTGACATATTCAAGTTTGTATTACCATAGTAAAAGCATGCTACAGTTGTTCTTTTTTATGCTATTTTTTGCTAATCAATAGCAATCATCACTTAATATGTATAGAGTAAATAGAATAAAAATTTCAAAATGAATTATTTTAGTTTGAACACGGGATATACAAATTCCAAACATCGTCCACTTTTAGTGTGACAGAGAGAATTTCTCTGTTTTGCATTTGAAATAATCTGCTATTAAATTACAGCACATGAACATGTTTTGGGTTGTATTAAAATGCATATTACTGTGACTAATTTGTCACCTGGCATGCTTACAACAGGCATTAGGGAAGGGTTAAGACAGAGAAAAAGACATTAAATGTCAGGCACACCTGTGTAGGACTGGACAGGTAAATGTACTAGGAATCAGAATCATGATCTGAAAGCACTGTGGTGCCAAACATATTTGTTTTTACAAGTGCTCTATAAATTATCTATAGGCTCCTCTTGTTAATGTTTTTCTTTATATTTTATTTATTTATTCATTTCTGTTATTATTTACACAAGTGTGCTTAATATAAAAAAGGAAAAAGGGGAGAACATAGGAGAAATAAGGGGACAGCGCACAGGTAGAAAATCCAGTGGTTCACAAACTGCTGCACCTGTTAAAATAATAATGATAAATAATAATATTTAAAAAACACACACACACACACACACACATGCACACACACACAAATACACAATCTTATTGTGTTGTAATGTGTGTGTGTGTGTGTGTGTGTGTGTGTGTGTGTGTGTGTGTGTGTGTGTGTGTGTGTGTGTGTGTGTGTGTGTGTTTGTCTTTGCATGAAGCGTACTTAATAATGAGATTAAGAAACCGCAACAACGCCCCCTGGGAGCCTGGTGCCATGGCTGGATGGTAAACAAAGTGTCACAAGTGTCATCAGTTACTATAAGATAAACTTTAATGATCCCACGTCGGGGAAATTTGCACGTTACAGCAGCTCAAGTACAGATAAGGATGAAATGAAATAAAATAGAAAACACTATATACATAAAAAAATATATAAATACATATATACACATATACATCAAATCACTATATACAGATATCAAAAACACTATATACATTTGTAGCCGGTAATTTGCAATTTGTACACAGCATAAACAGTATGCATTATGGGTGGGAGTGTAGATAAATAAAATAAAATGTATATGTACCATATGTGAAGGTACACTCTGTGCATAAGTGATGGCAGTAAAGTGTCCAAGTGACTCATGACACCGTGATGTGTTGTACAGTCTAACTGAAGTTGGGATGCTTGTGAAAGCGGTCCTTTCTGCAGCGAGGATGTTTCAGTCTCTGAAACATGACTTTGTGTAATCAGTCCATCCATCAATTTTCTTCCACTTATCCCAGCCCAAGCAGAGAAGCCCAAGCTTCCCTCTCTCCAGCCACCTCCACCAGCTCATTCGGGGGGACCCCAAGGCGTTCCCAGGCCAGCCGAGAGATATAATCTCTCCAGGGTGTCCTGGGTCTACCCCGGGGCCTCCTCCCAGTGGAACATGCCCGGAACACCTCACCCAAGAGGCGGCCAGGAGGCATCCTAATCAGATGCCTGAGCCACCTCAACTCCCTCCTTTCGATGTGGAGGAGCAGTGGTTCTACTCCGGTGCCCCTCCCGAATGGCTGCACTCCTCACCCTATCTCTAAGGGATAGGCCAGCCACCCTTTGAAGGAAAATCATTCCTGCCGCCTGTATTCATGATCTTATTCTTTCAGTCACTACCCAAAGCTCGTGACCATAGATGAGGGTAGGAACGTAGATCAACCGGTAAATCAACAGGTAAATCGAGAGCTTCGCTTTTATACTCAGCTCCCTCTTCACCATGACAGACCGGTGCAGCGTCTGCATCACTGCAGACACAGCCCTGATCCATCTGTTGATCTCCTGCTCCCCTCTCCCATCACTCGTGAACAGGACCCAGATATACTTGAACTCCTCCACTAGGGCAGGCGCCTCTGAGCCGGAGAGGGCACTCCACCCTTTTCCGGCTGAGGACCATGGTAATCAATACTAATACTGTAATGTAGGATTAGCATGATAGCATGCATAATACAGTTGAATAAAACTTTGAATATTTAGTATAATGATCATTTCTTCAGAGCTGATCACACATTTTAAATTTGTGTTTTCAATCTCATTTGAGTCCACCACCTTACCTCTGCTTCTGTCATCAGCTGACCTGCAAAAGGCAACAGGATTTGATCAGAACGCCAGTTGAGGAAGAATTCTGCTGCTACAAAATACTGAACCCCAAGTTGCTGTCCTACGTGTTCATTGGAGTATGAACATTATATCCAAGCACTTAGGTATAAAAAAAAGTGCTGGTATGAATGAAGAGGTGTTGTATAAATCAGTTCTCAGGTAGAGTAGAAAAGCACCACATAAGAACCAGTCCATTTACCATTTACTTTTACCTTCAGGTGCTGGGGAGTATGGGTTTCCCATGATGCACTGAGCACTTAACTCATCTCTTTTCACTCTCTGTGTGGTTATACATTACTACTACATTGAATCATTAGTAATTATTATGCTTCTTTCTAATATTTTAGGGTCTTTCCTGAGAACATACAGTGCACTGTTGAAAAAAGTGACTGTAGAATTTACAGTAAATTACTGGCAGCAGGGTTGCCAGCCAGTTACTGTAATTTTTACAGTAACTGTAATTTAATTACAGTTTTACGGTAATTTTATTACAATTTGGCTGTAATTTATTTAAAATTTTACTGTAATTCTCTTACAGTTTTACTGTAATTTTTTTTTTACAATTTTACTGTGATTTTATTACAATGTTACTGTAATTCTATTAGTTTTACTGTATTTTTTACAATTTTGCTGTAATTTAATTGCAATTTTACTGTGATTTTATCACAATTTTACAGTAATTATATTATATTATATTACATGGTTACTCATTTTTTTCCTGTGATAGAATTACAGTAAAACTTCATTTTACAGTAGGTTAAGAGGCACCCTAAATTGAAATTTCAATAGGAATTGAACTCTGTATACTTTGGCTATTGCTAGCTGTTAAAAGTTAAAATGTCAACTTGCAACTTAATTTACCAAACTCTCAATAAATGTTAGCAATTTTTCTAATTTCAAGCAAATAAAAACAATATATTTTAAAAAAAATTTATTTCATTGTCAATTTAACACAGCCGCCTTTCTGTATTATCATGCTGTAGTTTTTACAGCCATTTGTTACAGTGTGCCTTATTATGAATTGGCGCTATATAAATACAAGTGAATTGAAGATTGTTGTTTTAGCATGACTGATAACATGAGAAATGTCAAAATACACCAGAATATTGTGCAAGTGCATCCACATAAACACACAGACACACACACACACACACACACACACACACAACTGATCAAAGGGAGTGTGTGTATTTAACCATATTTCCTCTACTACTGACTTCATCAGCATTACCTGCCACGAACAAAGGGGAAGCACTACGGGGTTAACTGTGGCTCAGGTGGTAGAGCAGGTCATCTGCCGATCAGAAGGTTGGTGGTTTGATCCCTGACTCCTCCAGTCCATCTGTCAAAGTATCCTTGGGCAAGATTCTAACCCGGGTTGCCCTTGATGCATCAAATGGAGTGTGTGTGTGTGTGTGTGTGTGTGTGTGTGTGTGTGTGTGTGTGTGTGTGTGTGTGTGTGTGTGTGTGTGCGTATGTTTATAATACCTTGTGGGGACAATTTTCCTGACATATACTACGTTGTGGGGACCAATTGCTCCTTGTGGGGACTGGAACCTTGTCCCCACAAGGGGAAACCCTGTTTTTGGGTCAGGGGTCAGAGTTAGGGCTAAGGTATGAATTGAGTTTAGGTTAGGGTTAGGGTTAGGTATGTGATGGTTAGGGTTAGGAAAAGGGTAAAAGTAAGGTTTAGGCTGTAGAAATGAATGGAAGTCAATGGAAATTCCCCACAAAGATAGCAAAACACACTTGTGTGTGTGTGTGTGTGTGTGTGTTAGTGTGTTAGATAAAAAGTGTGTGTTACTGGGTGAATGAGATTTGTAGCAAGAAAGTGCTTTGAGTGCTCAAATTGAGTAGAAAGGTGCTATGTAAGTACCAGTCCATTTACTATTTCATTGCTGCAAATATGCTGTGAGATTATACTGAATCTGTACTAGAAGTCACCATGCTCACAGCTATAAAGTGTAAAGGCTGTATGGATCTGTGGTGTTGGCTTAAATAAGCCAAATAAGATGTGTCACTGATGATATTTGCAATTAAACTTACCCCCCAGTTCTTAAGAAAATCTATTGCATCCCATGTTAAACATGCCAGGTGTTAGGTTGCTAATGCTCTAATGCTTTCAAAATAACAATAACAAAATGCTGCTTTAATTAGATATTGGGAGCTCTTACATTGTCTTTGAGGTCATTTTTATGTTTACAGTTATTAAGTGCAGTCACTTCCTGCTGATTGATTTACTCAGCAAGATTCAAATGAATTCTCTTGGATGTGAATAATTTAAATTCATTTTAGCTATAGACCTGATATCTACACCTTGTGAAAATGATATTTTAATCAGACATTCAACATGGTTTTTGTAAACCTTTTTAAATATAATTCTCTGTGTGTTTTAACTATACAGTTAACTTCTAAAACAATTTAAGTCCAATCGTTTTTTTTGGAATTACATAGGCCTATTTAACATTCTGTACAGAACTGTATGTCATTTGATACGGTGTTGAAAATTATTAAATTAGTGAGTACAGGTTGGTTAAGAGAATATTGGGGAGTAAACAGCATCATGAAGTCCGAAGAACACACCAGACAGGTCAAGAATAAGGTTGTGGAGAAGTTTAAAGCAGGCTTAGGCTATAAAAAGATTTCCCAAGCTTTGAACATCTCACGAAGCACTGTTCAATCCATTATCCAGAAATGGAAAGAGTATGGCACAACTGTAAACCTACCAAGACAAGGTCGTCCACCTAAACTTACAGGCCCAACAAGGAGAGCACTGATCAGAGATGCAGACAAGAGGCCCATGGTGACTCTGGACCAAATGCAGAGATCCACAGCTCAGGTGGGGGAATCTGTCCACAGGACAACTATTAGTCGTGCACTGCACAAAAGTGGTCTTTATGGAAGAGTGGCAAGAAGAAAGTCATTGTTAAAAGAAAACCATAAAAAGTCTCATTTGCAGTTTGCCAGAAGCCATGTTGGAGACACAGCAAACGTGGAACAAGGTGCTTTGGTCAGATGAGACCAAAATTGAACTTTTTGGCCAAAATGCAAAACGCTATGTGTGGCGGAGAATTAACACTGCACATCACTCTGAACACACCATCCCCACTGTCAAAGATGGTGGTGGCAGCATCATGCTCTGGGGCTGCTTCTCTTCAGCAGGGACAGGGAAGTTGGTCAGAGTTGACAGGTAGATGGATGGAGCCAAATACAGGACAATCTTGGAAGAAAACCTGTTGGAGTCTGCAAAAGACTTGAGACTGGGGCAGAGGTTCACCTTCCAGCAGGACAACGACCCTAAACATAAAGCCAGGGCTACAATGGAACGGTTTAAAACCAAACATATTCATGTGTTAGAACGGCCCAGTCAAAGTCCAGACCTAAACCCAATCGAGAATTTGTGGCAAGATCTGAAAACTGCTGTTCACAAATGCTCTCCATCTAATCTGATTGAGCTTGAGCTGTTTTGCAAAGAAGAATGGGCAAAAATTTGAGTCACTAGATGTTCAAAGCTGGTGGAGACATACCCTAAAAGACTTGCAGCTGTAACTGCAGCAAAAGGTGGTTCGACAAGGTATTGACTCAGGGGGGCTCAATACTTTTGCACACTGCACTTTTCAGTTTTTTATTTGTAAAAAGTGTTTTGAATCATGTTTAATTTTCTTTCCACTTCACAGTTGTAACCACTTTGTGTTGGTCTTTCACATTAAATTCCAGTGAAATACATTTATGTTTGTGGTTGTAATGTGAGAAAATATGGAAAAGTTCAAGGGGTATGAATACTTTTGCAAGCCACTGTATATATGTGTGTGTGTGTGTGTGTGTGTGTGTGTGTGTGTGTGTGTGTGTGTGTGTGTGTGTGTGTGTGTATACATATGTATGTATATGCGTATGTATATGTGTATATGTATATTAATTATAGTAATTATTTTGTGTTATTGTGCAATAAATTGCCCCTTGGGGATGAATGAAGTTCTTTGAAATTGAAATTGAAATACCTGGTTGGGTACCCCCCCCCCCCCCCCCCCCCCCCCCCCCCCCCCCTTCCACACACACACACACACACACGCACACACACTCCCAGTCTTCAGCTCTGGCATTAACTCCTTACTGCATTTCTAAAATCCTCATTTGTGAATATTTTAGTTCCTTTGTGTCATGGGTCTGGGTTTGCAAACCAGTGTTTCTTAGTTTAATGAATGTTTGTAGTTAGTTAATTTGCCTTTGTGATCACTGGTACATTTTATGTTGTATTCTTTCTTCTATTCCTTAGTGCATTTGTTTCTTTGTAGGTCATTGTTGGTTTGTTAGTTTACATTTTGTGTTCTTCTTTTCTCCTGTGCCTTTAGTGGTTAGTTCTCCATGTGTTTTGTCCCTTAGTGTACCTCCCTCTGTGGAGGGTCTCTTGTATCTATTTTCCTCAGTGTGTCTGCCTCCCTGTGTTGTGTCTGCATTTCTGTTTCCGTGTCTTCTCACTTCCTGTTTTATTTTGCCAGTGTGTTGCATGTGTTCTGCTTTGCTACCCCATCTCATTTGTGTCAAATGTGACCTGTTCTCCCAGCTGTTTCCACATCCCTAATTATCCCTCTGTGTATATATTGTCTCACTCCCACGTTGTTCTTTGTCAGAGCACAAGTTCACTTTACCTTTGTGTCTTCCAGTTCTCCTTGTGTCATCAGCTCCTAGTTTTAGTGTGTATTTCTAGTTTAGTTATCTGTAGTTCTAGCTTTCAGTTCCTTTTTGAATTCTTTGGTCCCCTTACTTCCCCTGGACTATTGTAATTCATTATTATCAGGCTGTCCTAAAAGCTCCCTGAAAAGCCTTCAGCTGATCCAAAATGCTGCAGCTAGAGTACTGACAGGGACTAGAAAGAGAGAGCAGATTTCTCCCATATTGGCTTCTCTTCATTGGCTCCCTGTTAAATCCAGAATTTAATTTAAAATCCTTCTTCTCACATACAAGGTCTTGAATAATCAGTCCCCATCTTATCTTAAAGACCTTATAGTGCCATATCACCCCAGCAGAGCACTTTGCTCTGAGACCACTGGCTTACTTCCTTAGTTCCTAGGACACTTAATAGAGCAGAGCCTTCAGCTTTCAGGCCCCTCTTCTGTGGAACCAGCTCCCAGCTACGATTCAGGAGACAGACACCCTCTCTATTTTTAAGATTAGGCTTAAAGTTTTACTTTTTGACCAAACTTATAGTTAAGGCTGCATCAGCTCACCCTGAAACCATTCTTAGTTTTGCTGCAAAAGGCCTAGGGTGCTGAGGGGCTTTCCATGATTCACTCAGCGTTTCTCTTTTATGCACTTCTTTTCAGTCTCTCTGTTTATACGTCACTCTGCAGTTAATCATTAGTTATTATTAATCTCTGACTCTCTTCCACAGCATGCCCTTTATCCTGTCTCCCTCCCCTCAACTCCAACTGGTTGTGGCAGATGACTGCCCCTCCCTGAGCCTGGTTCTGCTGGAGATTTCTTCCTGTTTAAAGGGAGTTTTCCCTTCCCAGTGTCATTAATTGCTTGCTCATAGGGGGTTGTTTTGATTGTTGAGTGTCTATACCTAACAGCGTAAAGCACCTTGAGGCGACTGTTGTGAATCGGTGTTATACTGTATAATTAAAACTGAATTTTAGTGAAACAATTTTAATTTGACCAGGATATGACTGTGAGCCTTCTTTACTTTTCAGTTGATTTTCATTTGCATTAATTTGTGCAATACAGCCAACCAAAAACAAAACTCATTACTTTCTTTCTGTACAATGACCTGTGAATTTTGATCGCGTTTTATGTTTCTTTTACTTTCTGGTTTATTGGTCAGTTTTACATTTTTCACATTTTCTATTATTCCTTAGCACAGCAGTTTAGACTTTGCTTTGGACTGTTAGCACATTGTGCAGCTAATGTGGCTAATGTCACCATTAACTTTGATTTATGCCGGTGAATGAAAAAGAATGTATTCACTGTTAGCCCCAACAACAGAACATTTTGCATGCGAATTTTTAGAGTTAGCATGAAGCAGCTACATTGGCATCAGCTCCCTTCAGCATGGGTTTTGCACTTTGCAATCATCCACACACAAATTACATATCAAAATATATGTTTGATTAAATAGCACACCACCACAAAAATTTGGACCACACAGTCAAATATTTTATTTATTGTTCATTTATAAATAGTGCTTGTAATTAAAAAACTCTCTTGAAACACAATTTGCATCCCTTTACATTTGTGATCTTCCTGATAATAATAATTGCATATAGTTTTTTTTTTTTTTTTCTGATAATTGCATTCATGAGTGCCTCTGCTGACACTGAAAGGTGTTTGAATAACAAACTCAACTGGCAATCGCATAACTTTTAGTTTCCAAAGTCAGGTGAAAACGAATGAGTCCCTTTCCACATGGACAGATGGCAACTGAGTGAAGTCCTGGTGGTTAATATTTAGGGTGCATGCTGAACAACCACTCAAGCTTTAAAGGGCATATGGCACAAGTCATACAGGAATTAAATGGCTGGTGGGAACAGAAGGCCAATATCATCTTCACCTTTTAAGCTGACAAAACAGCCTTTGCATAATATATTACGATGCACATTCTTCTTGTGGAAAGGTGACAACTGTGCTGGCTATTAGTTTCCCTAGTGGAAGCTTCTCAAGTTGATACGGAATGGTAAATTCTCATACTTTCAATATTTTCTGTCCAATTTAACATGGTGGATGTCAAAGGGAATTACATAATTTAAAAATGATATGCTTGTGCATTTCTTATGTACAAGATAGACACACATTATGCTGCTGCTTTCTAAATGTGACATGGGTTCTTAAGTAAATTTTCTGGTGTCAGATGCTGCTCAATGTAAAAATAAGTCTGTAATGTAGTATTACCAAAATTTTCTTGGTTATGATAGAGACATTTCTGGTTAAAAGGGAAACTCTGATTCTCTGAAAACCTTCTGACTATGGAGAATAACCCTCTGGCTTGACCAAGCACTGAAGCTGCACTATCACCACATCTGTCTAAGACAGACTAATCGCTTCAAAGACACAGGGTCCCCTGTCTCCCTTTATCATAGCTCCTGACCCCACACCAGCATCCTCAATGTGCTTCTTTCACACACACCCATGCAAGTAGTGTGGTGAAATGTCTCACTTGGTCTCACTTGGTTTTCAGAAAACCATTGTTACCCTGGTAATCAAGCATTCTCTTTCAAATCTCACTTGTATCTCACTGTGGGACACATAGACCACTCCCAGATTGCATGCCCCGAAGCCCCAAACACATTCCAAAGGCCAGTATGCAGGTAAGAGCCCACACTAAGGACCGAGTGTACCAGTATGGCCACAGTGACACTGAGGAAGGAAAACCTAACACATGTATGTGGGGATAGCCAACTAGCAGCTGCAAATATGTCCCCTACAAAGACACCCTTAAACAGTACTCACGACTTAGCTATTCTTCTGGTAGGATGTGCACAAGGGACTGTGGTCCGTGCATTCCTTCACATTGCCATCACAACAGCTGGTTGCTTTTCCTAAATGTTTTAATTCAATCTAAATAAATGTGTTATGCTCAGACAGGACAGAGTGAATGAAGCTGCTGCTGGATCTCATCAAACAGCAGGGGATGAAAAGCCAATAACTCCAGTGTGGGGCAGCAATCCACAGACTCCCTAACCTTTGGCACAGTGGCAGGATTAGTACACAACACCATCTTTCTATATTTGCAGGAAAACTGCAGGCAGGAAGCATGGATAGATAAAGTACTTATGCTTTTTGCTGATACCAAAACCAGAAATAAGTTTTGAATGAAGGCACCTTTAAATCAACATTTCCTATAGACTCAAATGGCAACCCAGATAGTGTCTCTAAAACTGTGGGTAAATCCCACGAGGAACAACAGGCTTAAAAATAGGGCACAACCGACAGTCCCCCTTGCTGACCCATTGGTTTATTACCAAAGCCAATATAACAGGCTGAAATTACAGCTAAATATACTTTATTAGTGGAAAAGGCTTTTCATTTATCTAACAAATCCTGAAGGAGTATAATATAGTCATAACAGAGTACTGATGAGGCATAGCATTTCTACCTGTATACCAGGTCTCAAATTTACACCACTTTCCATCATCAAGTGAGTTCAATTCAGTTTTTTTTATATAGGGCCAAATCACAACAAACAGTCACCTCAAGGCACTTTATATTGTAAGGTAAAAACCCTTCAATAATACAAAAAAACCCCAAACAGGCACATGACTTCCTTTGAGCAAGCACTTGGTGACAGCGGGAAGGAAGAACTCTTTTCTTCGTTTAACATGAAGAGTCCTCCGGTGGATTCAGGCTCAGGGAGGACCAGCCATCTGCTGTGACCAGCTGGGGGTAAGGGGAGGGAGATGGGACAACAGACATACTGTGCAAGAGAGACAGAGATTAATAACAACTAATAATTAAATGCAGAGTAGTGTATAAAAACAAAGTGAAAAGAGATGAGTGAAGAAAAAAAAAACATGCATTATGGGAAGCCCCACCAAGCTAGACCTGTTGCAGCATAACTAAGAGAGGGTTCAGGATCTAACAGGATTTAACAGGGAATCAGTGAAGAGACGCAAATATGCTATATTTCTAGTCCCTGTCAGTACTGTTGATGCAGCATTTTGGATCTACTGAAGGCTTTTTAGGGAGCACTAGATACCTGCCCTTACTTGCCATGAACAGCTGGTTTACGCCGAACGCATCACTGCTGACACATCCGATCAAACACAAACGCGATCATTTGTTCTATTGGAAAAATTCAAACAGTTTCTGAAGGCTGAGAAATTGCACTTTACACCCAACATAGCGTTATCACAGTAATTATTGCCTGAAGTGCACGAATGGCAGCACTTTTGAACTAAGTGTAAGTGTAAAGGAATATTTGGCTCAACAGAGCTCTGACTCTTTGTCAGCCCAACTACAGTGCTGAAAAGAAACCTCGGGTTGTAGTCTAAGATGTTCTAGATTTACGGAAAGCTTTTTTTTTTTTTTTTTTTTTTTTATAAATGTTGCTCTTCTAATTAGAGTGATATCATTTCCTCTCCAGCTTATGGGCTATCTGCTTTGTGATTTATACCACGCAGTCAAGCACTTCTGATCTGAGGCTTTTTTCAGAGGAGCAACAGTATCTAGAGTTATACGCAGTGAAGATGTAAAGCTACTGATGAGATAATCAACACTTGTGGGAGCAGGGTTTAAGTAGCTGCTCTGCACTGTGTGCATGGCACTGAAGAAGATAATGTAGCAATTATATCTTAAATCACAGCACTTTCAGAAAGACATCTACTGTAATGATATTTATTCTTCTGTAAAATCCAGGATTGTAAAATTTAATGTTATTAAAAAAATGATCAGACAGAAAGAAGGCTTTCAGGGAATACAGTTAAAGGTCCAGTTTCTATTCCATATGTCAGAACAAGATCCAGAGTGTGATTAAAGTGGTGGCTGGGCTCATTTACATTTTGGGAGAAGCTAATTGAGTCTAATAATAGATTAAATGCAGTGTTGAGGCTGTCATTTTCAGCATCTACATGGATGTTAAAATCCCCCATTATCTGATCTAATGACTAAATCAGATAAAAAGACTGAGAAATCAGAAATTATGAGTGAGGGCCAGGTCGACAATAGATAAAAACAAATACAGCTGGTTTTTGAGTTTATCAAATAAGGTGAACTAGGCTAACATTCAGGCTTTGAAACAAATCAAAACTTTTTGTGCATCTTTGGTTAATTAGTAAGCTGGAGTTTAAGATTGCTGCCGCTGAAGCTACTATAATGTTCTTTCTTTGTGAATTTCTATAATTTGTTTGTTTTTTGGTAGTCTGGAAGCAGACAGTGTATGGAGATGGGGTTTTGGTGGGATGACAAGAGGAGAGAAGCTGCAGAGAGGCATGTAAGACTGCAAGTCTGCTTCCTGGTCTCAACCCTGGATAGTCACGTTTTGGGGGATTTCATAAATTTGGCCAGATTTCTAGAAATGGGAGCTTCTCCATCCAAAATAAGATGAATACTGTCTTTCCAACCAAGACCAGGTTTTTCCCAAGAAATTTCCCAATTATCTATACAGCCCACATCCGTTTTTGGACACCATTCAGATAGCCAGCAATTTAAGGAGAACATGTGGCTAAATATGTCACATCTGGTCCAATTGAGAAGTCCAACACTGTTTTGGCAATGTTACACACTGATTCATGACCCCCGATTGGCATAATTGAGTGCCATTACTGCCGTTGTGAATTATTATGTGTGGAAAGTGATCTTGTTCTCTTAATTTCCTCTCAGGCACCTTGAGGGGGTCATTCAAATTCAGCCCCTCACATGCCAAGCCCAGAAAACTAACTGCTTGGGATGCGGATGAAAAACTTGCCTGTCTTCCTGTGACCAATTCCTTGTGCAAAGGCAGTGGCCATGGCTGGCTGTGGAGCAGACTCGCCAGCTCCACTATGCATAGCCTGCTGGTCCAGTAAGGGGCTATCAAAGTCCAAGACAGCCACTGCTCCTTTGCCCTAGTCAGCACCAATGAGGCTGAGGTGGGATTTTCACATAGCAGTACATTTGGTCATGGGTGAATCAGGGTGTCTTCCCATAATCGTGCACCCTGGTTTTTCTGCAAAAAGAACAGAGGACATCACATATTTTTGTGCAATGTAGACAGCTCTACAAATGTCTGACCAAATCTGTTCCACAGCTGGTGGATTATTTCAGAATACAGTCTCCACTCTGCAGAGTGGATTCCCTCAGGAAAGCAAATCCGCTCCAGTGTTTAGCGCACCAGGAACATGAATGCTGTATAATGACAGGAGGCGTTTGCTGCTCCACATGATCAGGCTGTGTGTGTATAATGTCACAGAGCAAGTAAACCATTATAATGACATAAGAACCTGATGGTTCATATATGTCACCAATGTTGTATTTCCTGTTCGGACCAAAACCTGACAATTTCTCACGAGTGGCAAGAAAACTGCCAACAGTGCCAAGTAATTTATATGTGTATGATGGAGCTATGTGCCATTTGCGGCCCGCCCCTCAAATGAAACATCCACTGTCAAAGTTTCAGAGTTTTCCTCATACCCGCCGCACCTAAAGGGACATTGATGGTGAATTCGGGTCTCTCCCATGAAGGTGAGCCAGCAGACATTCCAGGGAAATCCTCACCATATGGCTGAGGTGATGTCTCATATCCAGCTGCAGACAGGACACCCAGAAGTAGAAATGCTGCATCCTCAATAGCCCCTGATGGATGGCAGAAACTGAGGCCATCAGCCCTGTCAAACACAAACAGGCTGTTAACAAGACCATGTTTCCCTTGCAAAACAGAGTGAGGTGCTGGTAAAATCAGCGTCAATTGTAATTAACAGATTGTGTAACCATGCCAGAGTATTTTTCTCCACTTTCTCTCTGCTATAAGCGCATATTAGAAAACAAACCCTGAAAAGTGAACTTGAGAAATTTCTTGTGAGCCTGTAGATCTATCAATGTGAACCACTTGCCCTGTCAAATAAATCAGACCAGGTGTACTGAGGTCACTCAGTGGGTGAGCAGGTGATCATATACGCCATGTGACTATGGTGAGGTGGACTGTGTTTGTGTTTGACTGTAGCCCTTTCCTATGTGTCTTCTCCTATCGCTCTCTCTCCCCCCACTTTCCTGTCTCTCTTCAATGTCCACTATCTAATAAAAAAACAAAAAATATCTTAATAAATAAATTGTACCAGCACATTTTCCATCTGAATTTGTATTTCCTGAGT
Organism: Archocentrus centrarchus; assembly: GCF_007364275.1. Lineage (NCBI taxonomy): Eukaryota > Metazoa > Chordata > Actinopteri > Cichliformes > Cichlidae > Archocentrus > Archocentrus centrarchus. The sequence goes on along the minus strand of NC_044359.1, from coordinate 35,309,963 downwards.
TGAGAACTGAGAAAACATGAATCCAATATGAGTATAATGATCTCCACTTTTTTGGAATCAAGAAATATATGGAATAGAAGCCTTTGGTCTTATTGCCCCTGGTGTAGGAAGGGGAAGGGGGGTCACTCTTTAAAGCACTTGCTGCTTACCCCCATAGCTACTGAAAACACCACACCATTCAAACTGTGTGAGTTTTTTTTTTTTTTGCAAACCGTAGCCTGTAACCGCTGACAAAAGTTGTCAACACCCATTCTTCTACCCTGACAGCTGAGGGGCCCAGGGGACTGAACCTCAAAACTGGTGCAGCTGCACCCTCTTTGGGCAACGGACTGATCTGCAATTTCTGACTTTTGAACACACTATGTCCTCAGTGTCGTGACTGGCTGTGACAGTGGCACTTTTTGTGTTTTGAACCACACACACCTTTCTCTCTCTGAAATTACACTGCAAAGCATTGAGTGCAAGTAAATAAATCAGGGAGCACTGAAGGAACTTGTACTTCCCCTTGAATGTGAACATTGTTGGCCATTACACAGCTCAAAGTGGAACTTGAGAAAAAAAAAATTATTTTCTTTGGAGGGAAGCCGGAACAGTGAATGAGTCTCTGGAGAGTTCATGGCAGGGATCTCCATCAGTGCTGCCTGCTGCCAACCAATACAGCTCCTAAACTGACTACTGCTTCTTTTGCTGAGGAGGACGGGATGAGTGGCTCAAAGCAGCTACAATCAACTAGAAAAAGTTGTGTTCCAGGTTGTCTGGGTTTTTTTTTTTTCATTTAATTGTTTATGTTCAATCTCAGTTGTGGAACGCACTTTAATAATAGGTCTTTGCAAATGGTTCTTCTGCCCACTTTGTTAGGTGTGCATACTTTTTCATTGTAATTGTGGTCCATCATGAAAATGCTTGAGTTGGCTTTAGATTGGCTTTAGATCGTGACACTCGGAGTTGTTGTAAAATTGATTTGATTTCCTTTTTTTTTTTTTGTCTTTTTATTAAAGTTTGTTTTCCTTTATAAATACAAATAAAAGCCAGTAGGTACAAAGGAGCTAAATAATTTTAACAGAACTTAAATGTGTTTCTCAGTCCTGGAGATGTCAAATATTATGTTTGTGGCAGAAGGCCCCAAATGCAGGACTATCAATGCAGAGCTTAATAAAAAACAAAACCAAACAACAAAAACTTAAGTCCATAAAAATCCAAAGAGAATTAATAGAAGAGTTCAAAATATTCCTGAGTTCTAGAGGCACAAATAAACATGGCAGACTATGGATCAAGTAAAACAATAAACAGACTTGAAACAAAGAATAGAGACATGGACAGTCTGACAAAGGACAAAGGAAATCTACAAGTAAACCTAGTATAAAAGTAAGGACATTTTTGTTTGGTCAATTATTTCTTTGTTCTAACAATGGTTCTTGGCAATAAATCTTATACCACTGGAAAACCTGTTTATTTCCTATTGAATGGAGCCACAGTTGTAAGGAAAATCCATTTGGGTGAAACAACAGAGTTGAGTGTGTGAGTTGTGCCCATGAAAAACTTGCCAAATCTTCTCTGCCAATGCCAAACAGCTTATTCTGCTATTGACTGCTATCTTCCCCTTCTGGTACCGCAAGTGCTGACAATCAAGTGCTTGATTGGCATCTGAACATGTGGAGGAATGTTTTGTTCAGCTGTCTCAATGTAGAGATGTCAAGATGAGATTCTGCAGCCAGTGGCAATCCCATATCTCCACAGTCAGGGACTGAACTCTATCCTCCAAGATGACAACGCTCACCCCACACAGAGCAGGATTACCTCCTGGCCTATCTGCGGTCCTGACCAATCCTTTTAACTGATTTGTTGGGTGGGTGATAATAAGGGAATATGGACTGATGGAGAATCAAAAGTTGTCATATATTTGCATATCCAGATCATATCCCAATCAAATGTTACATGTCCATGGACAATAGTAATATGCTTTTTACTGCAACAAATGAGGATGTCTTTTTTTTCAGCTGACATGGCCAAAAACATCCATTAAATGGAGTTTCCCATGCTAAATTCAAGTAAACATTATGTTTGGCACTAATTCTTGGACCTCCACAACTGTGTACCAAATATCAGATGACTGGTTTTGAGGGAGATTTTTTATATATATATATTTCAATTTTGTCCTGTGTAGTCTTTTTGACTACTTTTGATTTTATCTTTATATTTCACCTTAAAAACTGTTTAACTTGCCTTGTTTGGTATAATTTTTTTCAGTATGTATGACTGTACAGTTATTTTTTTCATTCTACATACATGCTATATTAACACATCAGACATAAAATCGCCCAAAAAACATAAAATCAGAATAGAAAAAGGTTAGATATTTTACTGTAAAAGCCACAAACATGTTTAACATGGGGTTAGGTTAATTGGCTACTCTAAATTGCCCATAGGTATGAATGTGACTGTGAATGGTTGTCTGTCTCTCTGTGTTGGCCCTGTGTTAGGCTGGCGACCTGTACAGGGTGTACTGTGCCTCTCGCCCTATGACAGCTGGGATAGGCTCCAGCGCCCCCCGCGCCTGAACAGGATAAGGGGAAGAGAATGGATGGATGGATGTTTAACAAGCTATTTTTACATGTAAAGTATTAATATTTTATATAATTACCCACCCCACCCCACCCCCGCAACCGTAAAAATCTGAAGATGGATGGCTGGATGGATAAATACAAATATAAGTTGTAATTTTCAAAAACCTATGTTCAAATTTAGCATTATTTGTTATATGCATTATTTATAACTATTTACACTGAAATGCAGGCAATGCCTCAGGCACATTTTGTACAACTATTCACAGAACAATCACGTGTCACAATAAGATGCCACACAAATTATTTGTGCCACTCCAAAACAGTAAACACTAAACACATTACACTACACATTAACTATACACTCTAAACACACTAAAATCTCTCAAATTTCAGCTCTCAAATCAAAACTTCCTATCAATATCACTTTCTTTCTTTCATCTCATCAGTGTCACAACTTTCACCTGTTCCTGAACAATGTCACACGTTGTTTTTCTTAATCAACCATTTTTTTTAATCAGTTGATATGGTGCATTTTTCCACGAATATTAAAGTGGATATCATTGTTTTGCTTGCAAGCACTTTATGCTAGCAAATATCCCATTTTTAACATCTTTACATGTGAGGACAATATACAGTAAAAAGCATTGCATAAATTATTGATCGTAACTCTGGTTTTATACAACTTGAAATGGAGACTCACCGAGGCTGCATCCTGCTGCTATGTCATCTTAAGCTGACAATGTCATTTGGACGTACCGACTCCAGAGGCCCAAAGATAGGAATTTTTTTTTAACCTTGTCCCAACTATGGCAAAAAAATGTAATCAGTTGATCTAGGGGGTCACTGGCCATCTTTCATGCAAATTTGGTATAGACTTATAGTTTTGCTGCAATTTTGTTAATAAACTAAACAGACAAACATACCAGAAACAATACAATGGTCCCCGACCAGGACTGGGGTAAAAATACAAAGAAATACACTATATTGCCAAACATAATAACTCACCCATCTAAATCATTGAATTCAGGTGTTCCAATTATTTCCATGGCCACAGGTGTTATAAAACCAAACACCTAGGCATGAACACTTCTTCTAAAAACAGTTGTGAAAGAATGAATCGCTCTCAGGAATTCCAGCATGATACTGTGAAAGGATGCCTCCTGTGCAATTTCAGTAATGAAATGTCCTCACTACTAATTATTCCACAGTCAACTGTTAGTGGTATTATAACAAAGTGGAAGCCACAAAGTGGTAGGCCACATAAAAAATCAGAGTGGTGCCAGCAGATGCTGAGCGATGTAAACCTCCTCTGTCAGACCAACCCTCTGCATGTCCTCCTTCACTACATCCATTCTCTTTTTCTCTTGCAACATCCATTCTCTAATTATCCACCGTTCCTCCTCTGGACGTCCAAACCATCTCAGCCTTGCCTCGCTTACTTTGTCTTCAAACCGCTCAACCTGAGCTGTACCTCTTATTTCTACTCTTTTTCATCCTGGTCACTCTCAATGAAAATCTTATCTCAATCTCTGCCACCTCCAGCTCTGCCTCCTGTCTTTTTGTCAGTGCCACATCTCTAAACCATACATCCTAGCAGGTCTCACTACCATTTTGTAAAACTTCCTTTTCACTCTTATTGTAATACTTGTGTCACAAATTACACCTGATACTCGTCTCACTCACTCCACCGTGCCTGCACTCTCTTCTTCACCTCTCTTGTGCGCTGGTATTTAAAGTCATCTATCATCACTACCTCTACTCCTTACAGAGCATACTTCCACCTCCTCTCTACTCTCACTACACATCACAATGTCATCTGCAAATATAGTTCATAGAGACTCCTGCCTGACCTCATCTGTCAACCTGTCCATCACTGTTGGAAACAAGAAGAGACTCAGAGCCTATTCCTGATGTAACCCGACCCCCACCTTAAGCCCATCTATTACACCTACTGCACATCTCACCACTGTCTCACTGTCCTCTTACTGTACATGTCCTGCACAGCCTCACATACTTCTCTACCACTTCTGACTTTGTCATGCAATGCCACAGTTCCTGTCTTGGCACCTTATAATATTCTTTCTCTAGCTCCACAAAGACACAGTGCAACCCTGTCTGACCTTCTCTATACTTCTCCATCAACACTTTCAAAGCAAGCATAGCAACAGTAGTTGACTTCTTGGTATGAAGCCATACTGATGCTGTCTGATTCATCACTTGTCTTCTTAACCCCTTAACTGGCAGCAAAAAAATCACCTGACAAAAACTACATAACACCCTCTGGTTATTATTGGCTCTGAACAACCCATTTCATAGCCTATTAACTGGCTGCGTCTGGTCCGCCGGCCGAATGAAGTGCATTTATATGGCAGGCTAGACCCGCCCATTTTGACTGACACCTCATTCGGCCAATCATGTTAAGAAATGGGTTTCCCAGAGCCAATAATACTCAGAGGGCGTCACGTAGCTTTGTCAGGTGATTTGGTGCAGCCAGTTACATGATTGGCCGAATGACGTGTCAATAAAAATGGGAGGGTCTAGCCTGCCATATAAAAGGGACTACAAACGGCCCGTCACCGGGCCCTTGCCAGTTAAGGGGTTAACCTAGCTTCAGCAACTCTTTCTCATATCTTCATTGATGGCTCATCAAGTTTATCCCTCTGTAGTTGTTATAGTTCTGCACATCACCCTTGTTCTTGAAAATCAGTACCAGTACACTTCTCCATTTCTCAGGCATCCTCTCACTCTCCAAGATTGTGTTAAAAATCTGGTCAATAAGTCCACTGCCCTCTCTCCTAGACGTCTCCATAACTCCGCTATTTTGCTTGTGGTTTAATTACTTCATCTGCAGTTTTTCAGTTCTTTTTTTCCCATTCAGTGAGATAAATCTAGTCTGTTTGGGGCTTGAACAACTGCATTAAAGTCAGCATCAATATCTGAGGTGGAAGTGCAAATGACAATCACATCAACAGCAAATGAAACATCTATCATAACCATAGTAATGGCTAATCTTAGCAAAAGTTCCAATTTACTTAAATTATTTTGTAATTTTCCTCCTTAATTTATGGAAAGCATTTAAGGTGTACAGGTTTTATGTCACTAACACAATGACCAATAAGTCATAGTCATATCAGCTGATTAGAACACTTTGCTCTTGGACTCCTGGTTTACTTGTGGTTCCTAAGGTATTTAAAAGTAGAATGGGAAGCAGAATCTTCAGCTTTCAGGCCCCTCTTCTGTGGAACCAGCTCCCAGTTTGGATTTGGGAGGCAGACACACTCTCTATTTTTAAGGTTAGGCTTAAAACTTTCCTTTTTGATAATGCTCATAGTTAGGGCTGAATGATGTGACCCTGAACTCTTCCTTAATTACACTGCAATAGGCCTAGGGTTCTGCCAGGCTTCCCATGATGCGTTTCTTCTTCTCTCACATATTTTCACTATCTGTGGTAATATACCACTTTGCATTCAGTTATCAGTTATTATTATATTGTGGCACATTCTAAATGCTATGGTAAGGGGGAGCCAGGGCGACAGGTCACGGGTGAGAAATCATCATCCCCACACTCCAAGGTTGGGTACCAAGCCCCAATAAAAACTGGTACATTAAATGCCAGAGCTGATGACCTGAAAGATAAAATAATGGCTAAGCTAGAAACCTGGACTCCACTGAGCCCGACTACCAAGATTACGTGCAGCACTACGGACAACCAATATGTTGACCACGGCAACAGTGATCCTTGAGATGCTTGGCTATAAGATGAACAGCAGCCACAAGGTGCAGTACCCTCCATGGAAAAGGTGACTATTTAGCACACAGACACACACACACAGTGGCTAGTAGATCTTAGAGCAGACCACAGCAACCTCCCTTAACAGGCTCCAGTATCTATCACAGTGGTAGACATGCAAGAGAGAGTCTCGCATATTAAGAGCCGGACAGCACCAGCTAACTGCACTCAACAAAAGCTACGCCCTTCCAGTTGTCAGATACTCTGCTGGGAAAATAAGCCAGTCAAAGGAGGAGATAGAAGCCACTGACATCAACACAAGAATGCTCCTTACCATTCATGGAGGGTTTCACCCCAAATCCAGCGTCCTGAGACTGTACACTCAGTGGAAGGAAGGACACTGGGAACTAGAGAGTGTCAGAACTGCTATCCTAGTTGAAACAACAAAGATCCATGAATACATCAGGAAGATCGCCACAAACAATCATGTGCTTAGTGAATACCTCAGGCAGAAACCTGAGAAAGAAGAGGACCAAGAACAGGAACCATCATGGAAGGACAGGCCTCGGCATGGCATTTACCACCTGCAGATAGAAGAAATGGTTGATATCAAATCAATGGCTGAAAAAAGCTGGACTGAAAGACAGCACAGAGGCAATAATACTATACAGGAACATCTGTGCTGAGTATGACCTTGGGACTTCCAGGTCATACTCGGCACAGATGCTCTTGACCACCGATAGGATACACCCCAACGGGTGGTCAAGAATGACAGTGCCAAGATCCTGTGGGACTTCAGATACAGATAGACAAACTTGTGATGGCTAACCAACCAGACATAGTACTGGCAACATCAAGAAGAAGGAAGAAACTTGATAAACTCAGGGCAGTGACCTCCAAAATGGGAGATTGGCTCCAGCAAATCCCAGGAATGACATCAGAGATCTCTGTCCAGAAGAGTGTAGTCCTGGGAACAGCTAAGATAATTTGCAAGACCCTGAAGTTCAGGCACATTCTAAATGCTATGGCATTTAGAATGCCAAGAAAGACTACTTTCTTATAGTCAATCCAGGCAGTGCACAAGTTGGTCAGTCTGGCCTTACAGTCTTGCTTATGTATTGTGCCACGTGCCTGCTCACCTTAGCTGCTATGATGCCTGACACAAGTTTTCCTGTCCAGATTTTCATATGTGACACTCTTTCCTGGATGTGTGCCACTGTGATGGTAACTGGATGGTTACTGGTTGCTGGAGGTTGCTGCAGTCTTCTCTTAGATCCACTAGACACTGAGCATTGGTGTTGTGTGACGCATCCTTCTACCACGCGCTTCCAGTATTGCTCCGTCTCCAGCCTTGGTGGGGGTGCTGTTCTCATATTGTTCCCCTACCACTGAGAGTATACCTTGGATGGTTCAGTGGACAACATCTGGTTTATTCTCCTGGTTTCTGTCTCTCTGGTATACCTTTTCATGGGTTAGCCAAGGCTGTGATTTTTTGCTTGGCAGTCTCTAAGGCCTCAGGTATGGACAGCCTATTGCACCCCTTTCTTCATCAGAGCTTTCTGCAACTCTGATAGCTGTCTAACTTCCCACCTTGCTGCCTTGATCTTAGCCTCTAGCCTCGATCTTTTCCATGGAGGGCACTGCTACTTGTGGCTGTGCATCTTATAGCCACGTATTCTTTGTAGTCAGCTTCAAGGGGTCCAGGTTTGCATCTTAGCCATGATCTTATTTTTCAGGTCAGCTGCTCTGGTATTCAGAGTACTTGAGTGTGGGGATGATGAAATCTCCCACCTGACCTGTTGTCCTGGCTCCCCCCTGCCGTAGCATTTGTGTTGTACCTTGTCAATCTCTAGTTGCGATAGCAGTTGCTTCCTTTGTATGTTGGAACACTGAGCCACAAGTTGTTTTGATGTCAGTTTGGATGTCGAAGAATCCATAGGTCCCACATCTTCTCCATGTAACCCCTTTGACTGGGATTGTGTGTGTGTCAGTCAAAAGTTTGGCCTGGTACTGTATGTGTGCATGGATGGGTGAGTGTGTATTCCATTTGCAATTTGCTTTGAAAGCTATTTTTAAAGACTATTTTTGAGCAGTTTTTGTTGCTGATCTGGAACTTCTTTTATTAAGCACAATAAACTCCAAGGCACATCTCCAACTGTGAGAGCTATTTTTATCAAGAATGCCTTTATTAGTCCCACAAATGGGGAAATTGCAGTTAACAGAACATCCATCCAAAACAAAAACATAACACAGACAGGGGGGGACAGATGTCTGAGGTCATGCAACCGTTTCACAACGGCGCTACCTTTAGCAGAGAGACAGAAAGAGATACATTGGGATAGTTAGGTTCAAAAAAATCATCTCATACTGTGTTCATAAAGAACACCTTACGAGGTTCCAAAAAACACCTCAGCAAAAAGCATATTGCACATATAAAGCCGGGATAGCAGTATGGTGGGTAGGGTCAGGGTCAGGAGGGGACGCAGACGGAGACGAGAGGGTGGGGGCATTGTGGAGCCCAGATGCCAGCTCCCAGGCAAACAGTTTGCTGATAGTGATGGAAGTTCATCAGCAGCCTTGGTACACCAGATCCAGCTTCACAAATCACAGAGAGGGCTGAGGGGGATAGCGGCCTTCACACATAGTTCTGGAGAGATATGATTGCCAGCCAAGGCCGGCTAGGGAGCCGAATTCTGATAATGCAGGTGTTGTTTTGGAACAGGCTGCTTGTTTTTTCAACAGCCTTCAGTCTCACTGGGAAACCATTCAATAAATCCAATAATCCAAATTCATTAGTTACCGTCCTCACTGAGCAGAACCGTACCTTATCTCCAGATCGAACCCCTCTCACCTGCTACTCCCCAAGTCTACGGCTCAGGTTCATCAGGCTTTGAGTCTGAGTCTGTACCATTCTGGTCAGCCCATCCACCTGGGTCGGCAGCCTCTGCAGATGTCGAACTGCCGTCCAGGTTTTCTTGATTTCACGGTAAATCAGGTATCCTCCAAGCCCAAACAGAAAAGATACCGCTACCAGATAGCCAAATATGTAAGCGTCTTCCACGTCTTCCACCTCTAGGGCCGAGAAGCACACAGGTCTCCACGAGCTCCAAGAGTCGATGACGTATCCAACCGGGTCTGTTCCACTCGGACACGCAGGCTCCCCTTTCCCAGATCTCATAGTGGAAAAAATTCGATCCATGGTCTTGAAGGCCCAGTTTGCCAAATCCATATTGCTCTCAATCTTATTCTTATTCGAACAGTGTGCAAGAGACGCTCTCACAGCAAGCAGCAAGCAGGAAAGATAGGGAGGGCAGGGAGAGAGATAGAATGCGACCGTCCCCGTCAGAGGCTGGAGCAAGAAATTTTTTGTTCTTTATCTCATCATTTTGTTTTTTCTTAGAAAAAATTGGAAATTACATAACCAGTGTGTAATCTGGTTCTAGTGCAGGTACAGGACAAAGGTGTTGCAAGAGGATTTGTCTGTACTCTACCATCTCCTTTAACCCCAAACTGTGTCACAGGATATATCAACACCTGCCTCCATATTGTAGCATCGAGCCACTCCAAGGGGAAACAATGAAAGGAGTGTGAAGGTGTCATCAAAAAAGAAAAAACAATGGCAGATGCAACAAAACTTTAGTGTGCCCTTTAACACTTAGACTGATGGCTCGGGCAGCAGTATTTGCAGAATGTGACAGAAAGGGTGAGGGAAAAGAAAAAAAGGCCACTGATTGGTATCAGCACGAAAGCTGTCCTCAGAGAGACACCATGCTCAGTGGGACAGCTGGATTGTATAGTTATGAAATGGACCATAGAACCTTTCAAGTATTGTCTACTGAGTACAGAATTCAGTTTTGACTATGGAGGCTCTGTGATAGTTAGAAACCATGAAGGTATTCTTAAGTTTTTGCCCCACATCTCTGTAAAGAGTCGCCATCCACCACTGCAGACACATATGCAAACACTCACGCACAATGTCACAATGTATATTCTGAAATATGCGATCTATAACGGATGTAACAAGGACACTTTAGATGCTGCTGCACCATGTTGATATTGACAATTACATGGTATGATTAATGGACTTCACCTTAAAGCTACAGCTTTACAAAACTTTGATTAATTCCTTTCTTTTCAGATTATAACACTGGCTGAAAGCTTTCTCAATAATGATGTAGAAATTATAGTGACTCATTCATACTTTTTCTATCAAGCTGATCAAGACAATCCAAATGAATACTTTTTTGTATGTTTTGTGCAGAAGAACAAAATGTTTATACCCTATTTGGAGAGGCAATGTTTTTTTCTTTGACATTCAAGGTGTTGTGCACATAGAATTCATCTATCCATCTATTGTTGAAAAAATGTCCATGAAACCAACCAAACAAATAAACAACCAAGCAACTAAAACTACATTTACAGTATTTCAACATTGCCAGGGCATACATTAGCTGATATGATTATGCATATTTATGGATATAATTTAGACTATAAATGGTTTTCAAAAGAGTTAAAGACCTCTACATATTCCTTGAAGTTCAAACTAGTACTAGCACAAGTAGTTTTTTTCTTTTTTTAAAAAAATATCTTGGTACCACATAGTTCCTGAATTATTTTCTATTGTAACGCTTTGTAATTGGCATGCAGTAATCTTTTTTACTAAAGCTGCACAGAGTGGTGTCTAGACAGCAGAGCTCCTTAAGCTAATAGCTAATATTGCTGTGGTGCTCCGCTGAGTGCTTTTAGATACTCATTTATGCTGGCTGCCACCCGGTACTTTAATGGCTCTCTTATTACTCATCTAGTCATGCTACACTGACACTGATGCTGTGCTGAAAATATGGCTAGCACCACAGACCAGTAATGTGGGAATTCATGATAAAGGTGATTGTTTTTATATCAACCAAGATTATCATCATGACTTCTTTCAAGTCATGATGATTTTCATTCAAGGTAATTCAGATTGGCATTTATATTCCAACACTTAGACTGTAACCATGTTTTGTCATTATCTTACACTTTTTGTATACTTCTGTGTTCTTGCTGTGTAATGATCAAACTCACCTGGAAAAATAACTTATCTTTAATTTTTTATTTTTAACCTTGTATTATAATGCCTTCAGATTGTCAGTCGTTCTGTTAACATTTGTGTGCTCTGCTTGGAAATTGTTGTTTGAATGGTGACTTGTCACTGATAACAATGCTGTACACACACGTACACACACACACACACACACACACACACACACACACACACACACACACACACACACAGTGAGAGACAGAGAGAGTTGAGAAGTCTTAAAAAGGAAATAAGACAAGTGTCTTATAAGACAGAGCAGAAAATCAAAAACAGAAGCACTCCAAAAGTGCAAACCTCCACTAGGTTCACTCTCTGGGGAATAGTATTGTTTTGTATATATTCTTTTTTTTCTTTTTAAATGTACTTTAAGAAGTTTGTAGTGCAGTAAAAATCAAATAAGGATAGCAATACATATGTCTACACAAACATTATGTAAGAGTATGGATAATAGGCACTGATTTAAAAATTAGTGGACATGAATAATTTGAACTTATTATATAATATTGTACTAAAGTATATTTCTAACTACCTAACTTCAGCACCACCACATGTGTGTGACTGTACAGTTATTCTTTCATTTTGACAAACTGTATTAACACATTGGACCTGAAATCACATAAAATCTGAGTAGAAAAAGTTAGATTTTTTTTACTATGAAAACCACATGCTTAACAAACTATTTTTATAGCAAATATCAAAGTTATATACAACTGTTTACATTAAAATGCAGGGAAGGACTCAGGAGTTTTTCTGTACAACTATTTAATCAGGTCTCACAAAACAAAAAGATGCCACACAAATTATTTATGCCACCCCAGAGAACAGTTCCCGTCCTCCACAAGCCAGAGGGGCCCATCACAAAAACCTTCCATCAATATTGTCTCTGTTCCTCAGCAGCCAAATTCAACCAAACTTAACCTGTTATCGCATAATTTTCTGATTAGAGATAAGATAAGATAGTGTTTATTTGTCACATGCACAGTTATACACAGTACAATGCACAGTGAAATGTATTTTGTACCTGCAACCTTATATACACACACATATAAATAAGAAGAATAAAAATAAAAAAAGTAATTCACACTATACACTATACTCTATATACTATACACTATACACACTTTTATAAATTATAATATTGGTTGATATAGTGCATTTTTCCACCAATAGGAAAGAGGATGTCAGGAATTCTTTTTTTTTTTTTTTTTTCTTTATTAGCGAGCACTTCCTGCTAGTGAAACTCCTGTTTTTGTCATTTAGTCCTACACAAAACTCTCATCGAGTTTTGTGGATAATATACAGGAAAAAGCATGTTGTAAATTATTGGGCATAACTCTGGTTTTACTTGGCCTATCAACAACAAGAAACTGGTACGTAGTTTGAAGTCCACAATTTCAGATCATGTTGAAATGGAGATCCAGCACAGCAGCGTCCCAATGCCATGTCATCTCAAATCGGCGATATAATTTTGACACACCGGCACATCCACTGACCCCAAAAGGTTAATCTCTGGCTCTCTTCCACAGTGTGTCTTTTGTCCTGTCTCACTCCCCCCATCCCCACCCAGTTGTGGCAGATGAGCCTGGTTCTGCCAGAGGATTCAGGAGAGTTTTTCCTTTCCGCTGTCACCACGTGCTCGCTCATGAGTTGTCATTCTGATTGTTGTGGTTTTCTATGTATTATTGTAAGGTCTTTACCTTACACTATAAAGTACGTTGAGGCAACTGCTGTGATTTGGCACTATATAAATAAAACTGAATTGAGTTGAATTGAATTGAACTGAACTGTAACACTGCTTCTTTGCAATAAATCTTATACTGTTTATTACAGTTTATTTCCCCTTAAATGGAGCCACATTTGTAAGGAAAAAGCATTTGCTGGTTTAGCAGCTGAGTTGAGTAGGTGGGTTGTGCCCATGAAAACTTGCCAAATCTTCTCTGCCAATGCCAAACAGCTTATTTTGCTATTGACTCTTCTTTGGTGCCATTTATTGGATTGGATGATTGAAATCTGAAGAAACAAGACATATTGGCAATTTCACAATTCATTCATTTAACAAACAGGGGCCACAATAGCATGTGAAGGAACCATACACAGCCACAACAGCCTGGCACCTCCTCCTTATGCAGGTCACCAATGTGGTCACACTGTTGTGAGATGGCATCACATTCTTCAACCAGTATTTGTCACAAGTCAGCCAATGTGTTTGTGCTGGTCACTCTGGCACAAACAGCATGCCCAAGCTGATCCCTCAAATTTCCAGTGGGGTTGAGGTCAGAACTACAGGCAGCCCGTTCCAGCCCCTCCACTTGTAAATTCTGGAGGTAGTCTCTGATAAACCCTACTATGTGGGGACAAATGTTGTCATCTTGGAGGATAGAGTTTGGTCCTTGACTGTGGGGATATGGGATTACCACTCATGTCAATATTTCTCTGCATTGAGATTGGGTACTAGAAGGACAAAACTAGAGTCAACAGCAGAATAAGCGTGCTGGTAGAGAAGATTTGGCAAGTTTTTCATGGGCGCAACTCACATACTGAACTCTGCTGCTCAGCCCACAAATACATTTTCCTTACAAATGCTCCATTTAAGGGGAAATAAAAGGCTTTCCAATGATATAAGATTTATTGCCAAAAAGCATTGTTACAACAAAGAAATAATTGACCAAACACAAATGTATTTACTTTTTTTCTAGGTTTAGTTTTGAAAAGCTCTGTATTGCATTTTTATCACATTAACCATCAGATCCATCTACTGACCTTGAAGAGAGGCAAGAAGTCAAATGTGACATATCATAAATCTTCATCTGGTAATTTTTTATATGTTGACAGTATACACCACACTTGTAAGAATCATAGTTTCTAAGTTATAAGGAACTTTTGCGCAATCTGGAGTTTTAATAATAATAAGAGTAATAAAATATATTCTGGTATTACTGTTTGAGAAATAATTATTTTTGCTGATCACACAGCAAATATAATTAATATATAGAAAATTCAATACAGTTTGCCAGACTAGATCAGATTTAAACAGTTTAGCATCAACAGAAATGTTACATGTCTGAAATAGTTTATTAAGATTTTCAGACTTTTTTTGTTTACCGTATTATTAACGTAGATTTAGATATAAACAGAATACCTGAGCTTTTCCCCACATAAAAGGAATTTGATTGATGCAAGGGCATGTGGACTGGTATTTATGTAGTGCTTATTTAGTCTAGTTGAGTACTCAAAGCATTATTACACTACAATGCACAGTCACCTGTTTATAAAGTATTCTATTCTATGCAAGCAGTGCTTGATGTTCCTTAGCAAATTGGTTTGTATTTCCTGAAACCTAAGAGTTTTATTTTGTTTTTAAAATCAAACAATCACAAAACTAGGTAAATACCTGGATTTATGCCATATAAAATATTGATTCATCATTAAGGATTGAGCTTGCATTTGTAGTCACCCACCAAAGACCCCTACTGAGCTTAGGATGTATAAGGCACAGCATATGAGTAGATACAGTGTAGACACAGTAGACAAAGTAATTTGATTATAATTTGACAGTGAACTTCTTTTCACCTTTGGCCATCACTGAGAACTCAGACAGTTCTAGCTAGTAACTCAGCAGCATTGTGTCACCAGTCTACCTAATATAATTACAGTTGAGGAAAATGTTAATTACCTGTGCTTGCAGTTCCCTGGTTTCATGCAACGAGCTGATTATCCCTAGCCCACAACCTTTTTAATGAATCCCCAGCCAGCTGCAGCAGTGTCTGCAGCTGAGGATTTGGAAAACATAATGGCATTATGCTAATGTTGAGATATTGCTAGATTGACATTTCTACTGATTGGGATTAGTGCTCCTATCCATTTTCCCACCCACACAGCAATGGCTTAAAGTCTCTCTCTGTCATAAGAACATGCTTTTAACATTGTTGGTGTCGGGGGTAATTTGTGGTGTTACTCAAGTGGGCTTGTTTCAATGCAATTAGTTTGTTTTCTTTGTGTAATGAGTGCATGCCCTGAGCTGTCTGCCTTCTGGAGATGTCTGGAAAAAAGAGTTCTCCTAAATTAAGGGACAGACTATTCCTGTGGTCTCTTTTCTTTAATTAAGATTTTTAACAAGGATAATCATGAGTTTGTTCCATCTGTTAAGCTGTAAAATAATATTTATAATTTTAAATCTCATTAAAACATGTTGGAAACATGTTTCTGTAAATGTATAACCATATTACTATAATATATGTATTTATAACTGCTTATCTGAGCTGATAATATTGACTGTCCTTCTTTAGGTCAGTCATTTTGTCCTCTATTTTAGAGGTCATGTTAGAGGCATGATTTTTTATTTAAACAAGATATTTATATAAAGAAGAAATGCTCAAGCACTAAATCTATAATCACTGCTTTCAGGAGCAATGTAAAATACTCATCTGTCATATTGTTACCAGACTGGTAACAATATGACAAATATGGGAACTGTAGGAAATGTGTAATGGTTATTGATAAAAACATCACCAGTAACAGTGCTCTTATTGGTTCTTATCTGCAAATGCTCTACTACCATGTGAATCAGTGCCTGCATTGATAATAAGCCACTGGTGGCTACAGTTCCAAAGGATTAGACTATCTTGTACCAGTCTTCTAGTTTAACTGGACCTCAAGTCCACTCCCCAGTGGAACTCATGGTTTCAACAGCAGTGACCCTGAATCTTTAACACACTCATCCATCGTGTATAACCCTCTGGTTTGGAGAGGATGAGGTTGATACAGAAAATATAAATGTATAATTTTGTGAGCAGGGTTATTTGTAGAAAAAATAAGGTGAAATATAATATATTCATAAATATTTTATTTTCTTTCGTTTTTTGTTTTTTTTTTTTTGGGGGGGGGGGGGGGGGGGGGTCAGTACAGTATCTCCAGATGTAAAACACACATCTTGACATTTTCTGACATGCCTAATAATTACTGTGGCCCCTAAATGGCAGTCTCACTTGAATCTAAACATAAATAGTTTAGAACAGTGGTACCCAATGGTACTGCGAGGGGGGGCAGTAATAACAGAAATTCAGTTTGAAATTATTGGGATTTTCTGGTTTGATGTTTGGAACTTTGGGAACCACTGGTTTAGAAATATTCCCTAAAATAACAATGATGCAAATGTAAAACCCATGCAGTCACCACCGGATTACCCAGAGTGGTGTGGTCTCCATGCTGCTTTCCTCACTCTACCGCAAAATATTTAGTTATAATGTGTCTTTCTTCTTAAATGAGTACAGCATCATGAGACATATAGGTAGTAAAACTGCTACTGGAACATATTAACACATGCACTGCTTTTTTTGTTCTTTGCTTTGTTTCTTTTTCTGCAGGAACCCATAAATTTGTGACAGAGGGAGAACATCTGGTGCTCACAGCCATCACCAAAGACCAGTCAGGATCCTACGAATGCATTGCATCTAATGACATCTCAAGCCCTGATGTCAGGACAGTGCAAGTCACCGTTAACTGTAAGGGCCAAACTATCACACTGTCAGATACTGTATGTACAACATAGGGTATATTAAAGCCAACAAACTAGAGGGCTGATACGTATGTAAAATTTGGGCTCCATACACCTATCGCACCGCCTTTTGTTTTTGTTAAACAATATACAACATAATCTAGCATCGTTTAAACGGCTGTTAACACAAAGGTGATAGAAAGTTGTTGGCTGGGAATACACCCTGCTGGTACAGCAGGCTTTGCTGTACAACATCACAAGATGGGAGAATGAAATTAACACTGGGTGAGAATAGAATAGAATAGAATAGAATAGAATAGAATAGAATAGAATAGAATAGAACAGAATAGAATAGAAAGCTTTTATTGTCATCAAACACAGAGTATGATGAAAATGTAGCAGCTGACACAGTTCAGTGCCTTTCCTTATGAAACTTAAATAAATAAAATACTGTAAAACAGTATGTACGAGTTCACAAGGACCTACAGGGGAAAATAAATAAATGTAACTAATATACAAAATATACCAACTATTGCACAAGTGCACAGTTATTGCACAGAGGAATGTTATGATATACTGAATGTACTAATATAGCACAGTGAGGTAGTCAGAAGAAGAAGTGAGCAGTGAGTCAGTCAAGCTGTTGTTGTGTATTATTGTGTAGTGTTGAAGCATCTGATGGCCCAGGGGGAAAACTGTTCCTCAGCCTGTTCGTCCTGCCTTTGTGGGACCTGAGGAGTCTCTTGCCTGATGGCAGCAGGTGAACAGGTGTTGACCAGGGTGAGAGGGGTCTGCCAAGATTTTCTTTGCTCTTCGTGAGTGAGCACACTCACTGTGAATGTGTTCAGCGTAATCATGACCTAAGTTCACATTTGAAGAAACAAAAATATGAAACAGCCCAAAACACAAACATATCACTTATGCTGATGCGGATTGTTAACTTCTTTTGATTTTGTTTTCCAGATCCTCCTTTCATTTCCAAAGCGAGGAGTACAGGTACTGCAGTTGGACAAAAAGGAGTCCTGCAATGCGAAGCATCTGCTGTCCCGAGGGCAGATTTTGAGTGGTACAAAGAAGACCGCAGGCATGTTTCTCCTCTGAGCTCTAGGATTTCTGCCTGCTCTGGATTGTTTGAACTCTGTATTACAGGCTCACAAAGACACCTATTCTGCTGTAGGCTGTGGTCTTAGCTCATTCGACATAAGCCATCTTGGATGATCATTTTTGAAAAAGATGCGTTCACTCATGTCCTTGTTTAAAACTATGCTTTTGACATAATGAGATAACTCATGCATTCCTCTATGCACGGGCAAAAAAAAGTCTTCAGTCAGATAATTTGCACAAAGTCATGGGTACCAAAGGCAACTATTATTATTTTTCCTCTGTAATTGCCTTATGTCAGCAGGGTATGGGCCTCAGTGGCTTTAGAGGATGTTGAGGTATAATGTAGCTTTTTCCATCTGATGGCTTGAGACTGAAAATATGTTTATGAGAAGCCTTAGAGATGGTAAGCATATTCAAACAAAGGCTATGTTGGACTGTTAAATAGTCCCTGACAATGACAGCAGCATTTCCTGTCATTTCCTGTCCCCAAACGATGAAATGGGTTCCTATGAACAAAAAGATGGAGAGAAGTGATATAATAAATAACAAACATCCACAAATGTGGAATAAGGCAGTGAAACAGTAGCAGAGAAATAGGAAATGCAGTGTGGGAAACACAAGCTTTTAAACAAATACATCCGCAGAGAGTGCTGGCTCTTGAAATAAATGTCTACATGTGAAAGTGTTTCTAATTGTTAATCAAGTATAATTTTTAAGTGCATTTGGTAGAGATTAGATTAAATATATAAGAACACGGACTCTCGGAGGATTTCAAATCTGTTTTCTGTTTTTTACAGGGTCCTCAACGGACTAAACGGGGTAAAGATAGAGAATCAAGGGAAACAGTCAATGCTTATCTTTTTCAATGTCTCAGAAGAAGACTATGGGAACTACACTTGCGTTGCCATGAACACCATGGGAATCACTAATGCCAGTATAATACTTTACGGTAAGAATCAGATTTTGTAGTTAAATTCAGTTAATTAAAAAAAAAAAACTAATTTCTTTTCAGTAGCCACTTCTTTGCATAATATCAGCTGTGCTTAAAAAAATCCATTCTGAAAGTCACCCACTGTGTGTTTTCATTGAATTACCTTTTAATTTCCACCGATTGCCAGTTTCCATGGCAATCGCAGCACTAATGTAAATCTTCAATGTAGCTTAGAGAATAAGCCACATGAACATTTTAATTCAAGCCAGTGATGGTCAGTACTAGAGCAGTGATCTGACTAACCCTGATGATGAATCACATGGTGCATTATTCTCCTGCAGGTCCTGGTGCAATGCATGATGTGAACGGGGCTACTGTGCTACCCCATTGCTCTGTATGCCTCCTGCTGACTGTAACTTCAACCTACCTTGTCAAGTTCTAATGTGAAAGGTTGCCACCTTGGAGCTTCTCTCAGAATTGAACACCAAGAACAGACTTTTAGTCCAAAAAGAAGAATGGAAACCCAAGATTGTCAGTGGTTCACCCTTCGTTTTATTTCTTCTTTTTGTTTCTAGCTTTGCATCAGAGTCTGTTCTCTGTTGGCTCGTCAAGAGTGAGAAGCGTCAACTCGCAGAAGGGAAAATTTTAAATCATGCACTAATTTGATGATGGTAGAACTTCTGAGTTTGTGTCTCCCCAAACCTTTTTATATGTGAAAAGGGAAAAAGAAAAAAATACATGTAACTGTTGATAGTTGACTGTTTATTGCCCAATATTGAAGTGTACATTCAGATTATTATTATTATTATTGTGTCATGTCCTGTTCAATATCTGTACAATAACATTAAGCTTTTTTAGGTAAATGACAAAAAAAGAGAAAAAAATACAATGTGATTGTTGAATTTTACTGTATTTTTACAGTTGTATGCAAAACTGAATAATTGATCCTTCATTATAAACAGTTCAGAACAATAAATAGTACACCATGGTTTCTCAGGCAAAGTCCTACACATAGTGCATCCAAATTTATTATTTCCATTGTAGTGTGTGTAAAAAAAAATATGTACAAATATGTACAGACAATACCTGCACTGCTGTTTTTCAAAATGCATAAGCTTATCAAATGGCATTTTTGAAATACCCAATCACAGTGTCATAGCAGCTTCATGGCATATTCATACTGACAATCTGAAAGGTGATTTTCAGATTGTGAAGATTTCAGATTGCATGAAGTATGATTTAGGAGACGGTTATTATGCTGCTTTGTTTTCTGAAGTCACAAACACAAACATGGCTTCATGCCTGCATGACAGACCCAGTGTTCAGTGTGCTGATGGCATCATTAGTGTCCAGTTAGTAGGTAGTCTAATCAGCAATCTGACACTAACCTGATGCTCAAAGTGCTGTGGCTAATTTGCAAAGGTAAATTCTATTTTTTTAGAATATATGTTCCATATCTTAGGATGCTATTTAATTATTTTTATCACCCCACCCCCACAAAAAATCATATGTTAGTTTAAAACACAGCAAGTGGCCGTTGTAGTCCCCTCTCTTCTTTGCTGAAGATTTTTATACAACCGACACCTTTGATTCAGACTGATACTATACTTTTGCAATGTGTCACTTTTTGCTATGCATAACATAGCCACATTTAGCAAAAACAATATGACAGTGAGTAAGAGCAAACATCGGCAGTGTTAGTACTAGCAGTCCTATTGGCAGTGCTGCTAGTGCTACCAAATACTGTCAGTAATAAATGCCTGTACTGACAGTGTTTTAATTTTCTAGCTCAGATCTGGCCAGTGTGCACCCCACGGGCTGCACTCAGCCTTTTTGCTGTCCCCGACAGTGGGAAATTAGCATTCAAACATAAATAGGTAAATATCATGCAGCCTGTCCCATATCAGCCACCAAATACTGTTTGATAAACTTCCCATCAGAGAATGGCTTACTGTTTTTTTGTGATTTTGAGGGAAAACACAATGCAACTTTATTGCTTTTATTTTGAAGGTGACTACTATATTTTTAAATTTATGTACAGAAGTGTGTGCAAGCAAATCCCGCTTCATTGTAAATACATGGGAACTGACGTTTATTAGACACATAGTTTGCTAGCTCTGAAATATGTGAACTCCAACTCCAAAAAGAAAGACTGATGCAGAATGTAGAGCTTATAACAAGACATGAACTTTTGAGTATTTATTATTCCAATATGAACAAGGACTTTTGCCAAGCTTCACATATCTGGGAATGGAGCAGTCAAGACCAGCTTTGTGATTTCCCACAAAAAAGCCAGTAAGCCATCATCCACTGGGGAGTTTATCAAAGGGTTTTTGGTGGTGCTGCAGCAATATGTAGTAATATGCAATAATATGCAACGAAACATTTGAGAATGTGTCCCTTTCCAGGGAAACTGTAAAAAGACAAATCAAGCACACTGGGAAATCTGGAGCTTCAGTTGGAAAAACAAAGAAGAGAATTTTGACTTTTTCTCTTGATTCTGGACAAGAGCTCTACTGTCCATGACACAGCCCAGTACTTCATTTTTGTACATGGGATAATGAAGCAGTTTGAGATTATGAAGGAGCTGTCAGAAATGCACTCACTGAAAGGGGGGGTAAGTGCTTGGATAGGCCTGGGCTGAAATGGAACAAGTTGGCAGGTGTTACAACCAATGGCTCTCCAAATCTGACAGGAAAAAATGTCAGACCTCTGAAGCAGATGCATAAGTATAAGTGACTGAAATGAACCCAGAACTGAAATTGGTATTTTTGCCTTGTATTATACACCAGGAGGTGTTGTGTAAGTCAGTGCTAAAAATTAATAATGTTGTTGATGTTATAACTAAAATAGTTAACTTCATCAGGGCTAGAGCACTTTTGACTGACAACTGGCAGAACATTTCAAGTTAGTTTCACTGCTGGATTTTTATCCTGCTCACAAAGAGGAGAACTTTCCACTCACAAGGACACATGCTATCTTTGGAGCTACATGTGACGCAATGAGATTTAACAAATCCACATACAGATCCCCTCTGTTTGTTGCCGTTTGCATTTCCACCTCACTCTGAACCTGACTTTAATGCACTTGTTCAAGCCCAGAACAAACTAGGTTTTTCTCACAGAACAAGAAAAAAGAACTGAAACACTATAGATGAAGTAATTAAACTAAAAGTGAAATCACAATAGCAGTTTGCTAAAAGTTAAAAGTCTTTGAAATTTTACAAAAAACGTGCACATTTTCTTCAGAATTGCTTCTGGGAATGTTGATTAAATATTGATAAAACGTTGGCATTTTTACTATTCCTCTTTCACATTCTCATTGCTTAATTGAAACATCTACTCCTGCCAGTAGCAGTTTACAAAGAGAAAAAAAGTTGAGTTCAGCTTATTGGTGCAGCCCTCCACAGTGGTCCTTACTGGAGGTCTCACACGTTGAAGATCAAAGTATTAGAATTATACATTTACACTGCACTTATTTATTATGATATGGTGAAAAAACTATTGTTTTCTTCTGTTTAAAAATTTGAATAAATTTTCTGCTCCATTTCACATCAGATAATGCAACCACAAAAAGCCAGCTTGAATGAATGTTCCATGTAGCTGCTATGAAGCTTTCTTCAGGTGTTGTGAATGTGTGCTTTTAACCTGGTTTGCCCTGAGATAAATGGCGGATGCTGCTCTGAACACTGCAGGAGTAACAGGTTGATCCGTAATAGGTGGATAAAATTTTCAAGAAGAGTTTTCAGTCTAATTCTGACAGAAAATACTTAGAGCACAAGTGACTGCTAATGTGATGTTTTTTATTTCTTTGTTTTTTTAAACTATCCAGTTCACTCCTGTGCATACCTATGAGTAACAAATGTGTTGACGACAAAAGGGAAGAATCTATGTATGTTAGAATGCTCTTTTTTGTACTCATGTTAAAGTTCTGTGCTCGTGATGATGGTGAAACAGTCAGCCCTCACAGGATGTGATTTCCCCTTTTTTAGGGGTTTGCAAAAAAAAAAAACAAACAAAAAAAAAACACACACACAAGTGAGATACAGATGCCTGCAAAACTACAGTTTAGGGGTTACTGTCAAACTTTCTAACCCAGATAGAACATGAACATGATAAATATTGATGTCAGTAAGCTTGAATCAATTTGTTTAAAATCCTTATTAAAAGATAACTGATACAGGAGTCTACTTAAGATGTATTTTTGCATGACACCATGACAACAGTACAGATTTGTTTTTATGGTTTAAAGATTTTACGCTTATGCACCACATTATCAATATACTTACTCAATGCGTAATTCTCTGAGAAATTTAAGAGTTGCGGTAATCAAAAATCATGTTAATTCCTAAATTTTTTTTTTTCCTCAGTTTATTTTACAGTGTGCAATCCCGCTGACCGTTGCATTGTTTACCTATCTGATATGTTTTCTGACCTTACTGGAGGTTGAGCATACAGTAGTCACTGTTGTGGTATATAGTCATCATATCATTTGGTTGAGAGATTGCAAAATTGTCCATAAACTGGTTAAATGTGAATTTTAGTTGCCAATCATTTGTTCTGATTTCAAATGCTATGCATACTGTCATTTATTTACTGTGTGTTTTTTTGTTTTAGAGATGAAACAATATATATTGATTGAACATCAGTATTTCCCAAAACCTGCACGGTAGAGTGCCAATTTCAGACATTTACCTACAGCATTATCTGTTGTGTAATATCAATTTTGTGCTGCTGGCTGGCTGTGTGAGGTAAAGTGGTCATCAAAAGTTCACTGGCTCAATTGCCAGATGGAGCAAGATGCTGAATCTGCAATTGTCCCCTCATGTGAGCCTGTAGCTAAGAGATAATAAGCACTCTGAGTGTATGTAGCTTGTAGTGTTTAAGCACTTTGAGAAGTAGTAAGGAGAGAACAGTGAGACTAGAAAAGAGCTATATACAGGTGCTGGTCATAAAATTAAAATATCATGAAAAAGTTGATGTATTTCAGTAATTCCATTCAAAATGTGAAACTTGTATATTATATTCATTCATTACACACAGACTGATATATTTCAAATGTTCATTTCTTTTAATTTTGATGATTATAACTGACAACTAATGAAAACCCCAAATTCAGTATCTCAGAAAATTAGAAGACCAACACAAAAAAGGATTTTTAGAAATGTTGGCCAACTGAAAAATATGAATATGAAAAGTATGAGCATGCACAGCACTCAGTACTTAGTTGGAGCTCCTTTTGCCTGGATTACTGCAGCAATGCGGCGTGGCATGGAGTCGATCAGTCTGTGGCACTGCTCAGGTGTTATGAGAGCCCAGGTTGCTCTGATAGTGGCCTTCAGCTCTTCTGAATTGTTGGGTCTAGCTTATTGCATCTTCCTCTTCACAATAGCCCATAGATGTTCTATGGGGTTAAGGTCAGGTGAGTTTGCTGGGCAATGAAGAACAGGGATACCATGGTCCTTAAAGCAGGTACTGGTAGCTTTGGCACTGTGTGCAGGTGCCAAGTCCTGTTGGAAAATGAAATCTGTATCTCCATAAAGTTGGTCAGCAGCAGGAAGCATGAAGTGCTCTAAAACTTCCTGGTAGACGGCCGCGTTGCTTCTCCTCTCTTCCTCCAGACTCTGGGACCTTGATTTCCAAAGGAAATGCAACATTGACTTTGATCAGAGAACATAACTTTGGAGCACTCAGCAGCAGTCCAGTCCTTTTTGTCTTTAGCCCAGGCGAGACGCTTCTGACGCCGTCTCTTGTTCAAGAGTGGCTCGACACGAGGACTGCGACAGCTGAAACCATGTCTGCATCCATCTGTGTGTGGTGGTTCTTGAAGCACTGACTCCAGCTGCAGTCCACTCTTTGTGAATCTCCCTCACATTTTTGAATGGGTTTTGTTTCATAGTCCTCTCCAGGGTGTGGTTATCCCTGTTGCTTGTCCACTTTTTACTACCACATCTTTTCCTTCCCTTCGCCTCTCTATTAATGTGCTTGGACACAGAGCTCTGTGAACAGCCAGCCTCTTTAGCAATGACCTTTTGTGTCTCACCCTCCTTGTGCAAAGTGTCAAAGGTCATCTTTTGGACAACTGTCAAGTCAGCAGTCTTCCCCATGATTGTGTGGCCTACAGAACTAGACTGAGAGACCATTTAACCTCCTGAGAGCCTGCAACCGCATATGAGGACATTACATTTTGGCTTTGCTGCACATTATACTTCATTCTGCTCAGTTGTGTTTCAGATTTTGTTAAGCCATGTTAGCTTTGCTGGGTTATGCTCCAAATAATCCCATTGTCCACATCTGAGGACATTTTTTTCTCCCACAAACATATTTAACAACCATGTAACAAAATCCAACTTCCTATTCAAAGAGAAAGCTTAGTTTATATACATATCAGGTCCATCTAATCACAAATATCTAGGAGAAATTAAACATGCATCGCAAACAGGAGGTCAGGTCTCAGGAGGTTAAAGGCCTTTGCAGGTATTTTGAATTAATTAGATGTTCAGAGTGTGGCACCAGGTGTCTTCAATATTGAACCTTTTCACAGTATTCTAATTTTCTAAGATACTGAATTTGGGGTTTTCATTAGTTGTCAGTTACAATCATCAAAATTAAAAGAAATAAACATTTGAAATATATCAGTCTGTGTGTAATGAATGAATATAATATACAAGTTTCACTTTTTGAATTGAATTACTGAAATAAATCAACTTTTTCATGATATTCTAATTTTATGACCAGCACCTGTAAATCCCTGAGTTCTGTTTTGACACACCTTCAAAGAGTTTATAACTTTCTCAAATTTGAAAAATATATTTTTGGCCATCATGAAATATATTTTCCAAAGACTGGCCAAAAGATGCCTATTAAAAAGGACTTTGTGAAAGGTGGGAGCGTCAAAGAAAGAAGAATTGCCATTCTTGAGTGGAAACTGATGCTGCAGATAGGAAACAATGATGTACCGATCATGGCCAAGATTAAAGCTGGGCATTTTAATACAGGCTTACCAAAACTTTCTTGGAAATGTGGGACAAATTTTTGTAACTGTCAGTCAAGTTTTCTGTTACCTCAGTTTTCCTTTTAAATGAACAGCAGTCAGTGTCATTCAGATATTGATGTGAATTCTTGCCAGTGGTTTGTGGCATCTTAATGGTTTCCTACTACTTTACTAGCTTAGTTTCATTATAAGCCACTAATATGACTAATCCCAGTTTCCCTAATGAATTTTGCAAAATTAATTAAAATCAATCCCAATGATTAACTGGGGATTTATGCTTCAGTGGGAAATCTTCACTGTAGCTATGTTGTAACCGCAAACCCTTCTGAAATCCATAAAAGAGAGTGTAAACCCAACTTGCACCTCCGTAGAAATGTAACTACACATCAGG
The DNA here is from genome assembly GCF_007364275.1 of Archocentrus centrarchus. Taxonomy (NCBI): domain Eukaryota; kingdom Metazoa; phylum Chordata; class Actinopteri; order Cichliformes; family Cichlidae; genus Archocentrus; species Archocentrus centrarchus. Next base: position 35,283,673 of record NC_044359.1, on the reverse strand, counting down.
ATGATGCAGCCTGCAAGTAATGTGATTGGTCTGCTCAGTACCATTGATTCCTCCTGTGTATTTCCAGCTACTTTTTTTTTTTGAATTTATCAGTGTGAGATTAAACATCACCATAAAGGAATGATAATCATAGTATCAATATGAGGACTCACACATCAGAAAAAAAATTCCTGCATGCAGATTGCTGAAACTATCAGAACAGATGTGAGGGAATGTACAAAGAAGTGGAAACACCTGAAGCACAAATATGTTTGCCCCTGAAAAAACGGACCACAACAAAGAGCGGGTACCCAGGAGGGAAAAAAGTACCAGAACTTTATTTGCTTCTGTCTTGGCTGGCACTGCATATAAAACACAGGAACAGGTCCACAAGGTAACACATAATGCACCAGCACAAGGATAAATTCTGGCAACAATGTTGGCCACTAAAGTCTAAATCAGGCCTAATACAGGTGCACGCCAAGATTTAATCTGAAGAAATTTATACTTTTTGGTCATCAAAATGTAGTTACAGGGATTAGGTAAACTGTAAATGACTTAAACGAGCTAAAACTATACTTATCAGCAGTCCCTACATCACTCCAGGCCCCACTGAGTGATGCAGACTGCTAGTCACGTGGAACATGTTTCTTCACAATACCTGTTTCACCTCAAAATATGTCAATTTAAGGATAATCTCATTCAGATTTTATGATGTGCTCCCTTAAAACCTGCTCAAAGCAGCACATGTGCACACATATACTATTGCTTGATGTCTTTCATTCCAACTTCACTCCCTCATCTTATATTACAGTTGATGCAGATTGAGATAAGTCCATATGCATATTTATATTTTCTGGGTTTACTGCTCTGATAAAAAAAAAAAAAAGCATTAAAGAATTATTTTAGATGAACATACTGTATATTGATGAAACTTTTCATGTTTAACTATATGTTGCGCTTATTGCATTTTGTTCCATGCCCAGTGAATGGATATTTGGCCACCAATTTTCCTACAGAATCTGCACATATGTTTTAGAGAGGTTAAAAAAACAATATGGGATAGTCAGCTGTCTTTGCACAGATATTAGCAAGGTTCATTTTATTTGCACTACAAGTGCATCATCCTGACTGATGCACTGGTGGCACTATAACTAAGCAGTAAATGCCCTTAGAGAACTATGCAGACCTGTAAGGTGCCAGATGTAAAATAAGCAAAATTACCAACTGTTACTTTTTTGCTGACTTGATGGGTTACTTTCTGTAGAGTCACATTCATAACGTGGAGGAAAATACAACAGTACATATTTTTGTTGTTAGCTAATTTGATCAAAATAATATATTCTGCTCAAAAAATTAAAAGGAACACTTTTTAAATCAGAGTTTAGCATCAAGTCAGCTAAACTTCTGGGATATTGATCTGGTCAGTTAAATAGCAGAGGAGGTTTTAAATCAGTTTCAGCTGCTTTAGTGTTAATGATATTAACAACAGGTGCATTAGAGGGACAACAGTAAGAATCTCCAAAACAGGAATGGTTTTACAGGTGGAGGCCACTGATATGTTTTCTCCTCTCATTTTTTTTTTTTTTTTTTTTTGTTGTTGTTGTTGGGTTTGTGTCACTACTGGTAGCATGAAGTGATACTTGGAGTCTACAGATGTTGCACAAGTAGTCCAGCTCCTTCAGCATGGCGCACCAGTACATGCTATGCCAGGTTTGCTGTGTCTCCCAGCTGAGTCTAAAGAACATGGAGAATATTCCAGGAGACAGGCAATTCCTCTAGGAGAGCTGGGCAAGGACGTAATGTCATGGACCACTGTCTGACAGGAAGGAAATAGGACTCCAATTTCAGGACTGGGAGGAAAGGACTGAAATCAAAAGTACTCAACTGTATTGCTGGCAAAACACACGCTTTAACTAAATACAGGTAGAGCTAGACAGCAGCCAGAAGCACAAACTAGGAATCACACAGAACTAGAAAACACAGCTAGAGAAAAGAACACGACAAAGGCCAAGGGGAAACACGGACAATATATACACAAGCGGTAATGAGTGGAGAGGAAACAGGTGGGAGCACAGCTGGTACTAATCACAGAAGACAAGACAACTGACGTACAAAACACAAGACTTACAAACCTGATACAAAGACAGATGATAAATTTAGAAAAGGGACTGAAAAGACAAGATTATGGCGGCAGGGTGTGGTTGAGTGCATGGCTTCGAAGGGGGGGCAGCGGTTTCAAGGAGTGGCATCAGGGAATGACTGCATGCTTTTCCTTTTTACACAGTAGCCGGTAGGAGCAGAGCTGGGGAAGATACCTGCCCACACAAGGAAAATGGAAAAGTGTACAAACCACAGGAAAATAAAGAAAGGAGTAAAATGCTCAACATGTGTGTTGGGGACGAAACTGAGACACTTGTGTCACAAAGATAAACTTGACCAGTGATGGCATAGTTACCTTGCAAAAGTAATCTGATTTCTGATTACTGATTACTCCTTCAAAAAGTAACAGTTACTTTACTGATTACTTATTTTTAAAGTAACTAAGTTAGATTACAATTTACTTTATTAGTTACATTCAACAGCTGCCGGTGTTGTGCCAAAAAGTGATCATCTGCCAAAAAGCAATTTTCTGTGTTTGCCAGAAAATGACTGCCTGTATTTAAACGGCTGTAAATGACTTGTAGACCTATAATCTGTGAACCATGTGTCAAACATATTTCTCTTGAATGATTTCAGGTCATTTTGAGCGAGAACCAGCATTTCTATCACAAGGTAGAAGCTGCACTCAGTTTTTGGCAAAGTGACTTTTATATATTTGTTCTTTATAAAGTTAAAAACTGTCATTGAGATTAAAAAATGTCTTTCTAAACAGAAATCATGGCTCAGAAGGCTGCAGAAATTGAAATAGATATGACATCACAGTTCTATGAAGATATTTTAAGTGGCCAAAAGCACTGGATAGACTATAATGTAGGTACAATAACACAGACTCCTGAAGATTGTTGAAAAACAGGTTATTTCTTAATTTTATATATAAGCACTTCATGAATCATGCTGACTGCACTCTATTTACCAATATAAGCAAAAACATTACACATAAAAGATATAGAAACATTGGAATCACTTTATGGCAGACAATCAGTTTTTGGCACAACAACAGCAGGAAGGAGGAAGAGGATGCGCACTGCCAGAGCCCTACAAAATTACCCCCAACAGGCCACTGGTGTGTATATCCCTGACCAAGCAATAAGAAACAGACTTCATGAGGATATTCTGAGGGCCTGACAACCTCTAGTGGTCACTGTGGTCACTGCCCAGCACCATGCATCAGACATGAAAGCGTCTGGAGAAGCCATGGAGAACTTGCCTTTCACATCGTTCAGCATTACCATTTTGGTGATGGATCATCATTTCCATTAAACTATGTGGCATCATTTTGTTCCCAATACATTACCCAGTTCATATCAGTTCAGATATCCAGCATGATTTTTTTTTCCTATTGCAATCTGATATGTTTTCAAAGTGTTCTTTTATTTATTTATGAGCAGTGTGTATTTTCATGCCAAAATATTTTTGGAAAATTAAAGGCAGGAGTAGGACCTAAATATTGGAACTCTTAAGTTTTGGGTCCATTTTTCACGAGTCCTCTCTCTCAGGAAGACACACACATACCCATGAGAGCACATAAGCAGGGATAAGAACTCCTGGCTGAAGTGTTTCAGGTAGGTCCAACCAGGAGGAGCCCTCAGGCAGACTCAGGACACACTGGAGACATTTTTTGTCTTGATAGCCCCGAGTTGTTTTTTTTTTTTTTGTTTGTTTGTTTTTTTCTGTTTATGAAGAATTTACAATTCAGCACCATTTGTTATATTTTCCAAAAAAACACCACGCATTAAAAATAAAGACATCAGCTACTGCCCCTACATGAAAGCTGGTGTACAACATGACCTTCATTCAGCTTTGTGTGAACTCTCAAACCACATGATTAAAATCTAGTTTTGATAACTTCTGATGTTTTGTGAGTACTGATAAAACTGAAGCATATTTCACTCATCTGAATGTTCTGCCACTTACCTCTGCTTGTAAAGAGTGGAAATACTAACCTCTAGAATTACCCCTCACCCCACAAATCCTTTCTCATGACAAATATCAGGACATCTTATTAAGATCTTGAGCTTAAAAACCAAATGCACCTTCTGCACAAATGAATGTTGTTCTTACAGGCCATATTCAATACACTGCACTGCATTGCTCTTTAATAAACATGCATTCATTCTTATTCTACAGTGCAGACTCAGCAAGTTCAGGTAATCCTAATTATAGCAAAATTTTGAATGGGTTGGGTCAAAATTTATATAGCTCCAAATCACAACAAACATGACCATACAATTATTACAGAGAAAACTCAACAATCAAAACAATCCCCCTATGTGCAAGCGCTTGGCGACAGTGTTACTGAAGGCCAAGGTAAGACCAGAGTATTTGGTTTGACACCATGTTTCTGAGCTTTGTACAGCCAAATACAAGAACTTCAGCTTTATCTGAATTTAGAAGCAGGAAATTAGAGGCCATCCGAGCCTTTTTGTCTTTAAGACATTCCTGCAGCTTAACTAATTGATGTGTGTCATCTGATTTCATGGACAGATAAAGCTGAGTATCATCTGCATAACAATGAAAATGGACTACTTAAGTGCAGTACGTATAATGTAAATAGAATTGGTGCTATCACAGAACCCTGTTGAACTCCATAATTAACCTTAGTGTGCAAACAAGACTCCCCATTTACATGAACAAACTGAAGCCCATTAGATAAACATGATTCAAACCACTGCAGTACATTTAATACCTATAGTATCCTCTAATCTCTGTAATAAAATGTTATGGTTAACAGTCTCAAAAGCTCCACTGAGGAAGAACAACCACAGATATGAATCCACTGTCAGAGGCTATAAGAAGATAATTTGTAACCTTCAATAATGACGTTTCTGTACTGTGATGAATTCTGAAACCTGACTGAAACTCTTCAAATAAACTGTTCCTTTTTCAAGTTTTTTTTGAGATAAAAGGAAGGTTGTACTTAGCTAAGACAGCTGGGTCAAGTGAATGCTTTTTAACTAATGGTTTAATTACTGCCACCTTTAAAGCCTCTGGTATGTAGCCCATTATTAAAGCTAGATTCTTCATATTTAAGATTGAACCATTAATTAATGGTAATACTTCTTTGGCCAGTCTTGTAGTCATGAGGTCTAATAGACACATTGATGGCTTGGAGGAATTAACTACTGAAGTTAACTAAGAAAGATCAATGAGATAGAAGGAGTCTAAATAAATAAATAACAGCAGTACTGAATGTAGATACACACAAAGATATGTCTGTGAGATGGTTATGAATAATTTTTTCTCTAATGTTTAAAATATTTGTGAAGAAATTCATGAAGTCATTACTAGTTAAAATGAAAGGAATAGTCAGCTCTACAGAGCTCTGACTCTTTGTCAACCTGGCTACAGTGCTGAAAAGAAAGCTGGGGTTGTTCTTATTTTCTTCAATCTGTGATGAATAGTAAGATGTCCTAGCTTTACAGAGGGAATATTTTTATAGAACAAACTCTTTTCCTGACTAAATGAAGATCTACTAAATCAGTGAGACCATTTCTTCCCCACCTTATGGGTGGGTTATCTGTTTTAAGCTGCATGTTTATGAGTTTTAGCTGGGATTGAAGCATTTCAGATTTCTGAGGGATTTTTTCAGAGAAGCCACAGTATCCACAGTCATATGCAGTGAAGATGTAAAAATATTGACAAGATGATCTACCTCCGTAGGAGTAGATTCTAGGTAGCTCCTCTGCACTGTGCTGGTACATGGCATTGAAGAGGATAATAAAGGAGGAATTATATCCTTGAACTTAGGTACAGCACTTTGAGAAAAACTTCTACTAGAATAAAAATTATTCCCCACTGCTGCTGTGTAAGCATTCATGTAACTGTAAATGTTATTAACAAATGATCAGAAAACTGTTCAGTCTTCAGTTTCTATGAGAGAGATAAGATAAGATAAAACTTTAATGATCCCACAATGGGGAAATTTGCACATTACAGCAGCTCAGTACAGAGAAAAATGAAGAGGATGAGTAAAAAAACAAATGAACTAAAATAGAATAAAATAGAATAGAAAAACCTATACACATATGCTAAGAAAAATCAATGAGATAGAAAGAGTCTAAATAAATAAATAACAGTAATAAAATAAATAAATAAATAATGCCATATGTGTATCAGCTTTCCAATAGGCATTACATGGCATTACTTCAGCTGATTCTGACACCACAGCTGTGTGCTGAAACACTGACGATTTCAAACATCTTTGTCTTCACTTCCTGTTTATTATTTGTGACAGTCAACATGTAGTTCTCGTCCCTTTTGTTGAACAGTTTATGCACCCTAATTAAACATTGTAAATGCTGGTATAGCTGAAACAGACTGCATGGTCAAAAACTGTTGTGTCTCCACCATTAACGCCCTGGAATGAGTGAACCCCTTCCTGCATAAAAACTGTTTTTTTTTTTTTTTTTGTTTTTTTTTAATTTTCCAACTAGGGTGGACAAAGCTATAAGTCAAGTTTTCAAATGAATTAAAACTCCATCTGAGTCTTTGGTTAATTAATAAGCTGGAGTGGAAAATTGCCAGTGACCGTGGTGGTTAGCACTGTTGCCTCACAACTAGAAGGTCTGGGTTTGAATCTACCTTGGCCCGGGCCTTTCTGTGTGGAGTTTGCATGTTCTCCCCATGTTTGTGTGGGTTTTCTCCAGGTACTCTGGTTTCCTCCCACAGGCCAAAGACACGATAAGCGGAAGAGAATGAATGGATGGAGAGACCAAGGCCCCACAGAGGATCCTACAGATGTTAAAGAAAATAAATTAATTTAAAAAAATGATTAACTCTGTGTGTCCATAGAGAAAACAACAACAAAAACAAACCCTTTTAGCTAAATATCTTTGGTATCCGAGGAGACGGAGCAGTGTCTCCCCCCAAAATCCTTTAGGAGAAACATTTAAGACAGAGATGATGATTGGACCACTATTAGATGGGTTGAAAGGTCCTCATGCAGGAATTACATGAGCTATCAGATGAAGAGGTTGCCATTTTGCCAGTTCCAAGAGTTTTAATGATGGAATTCGATCATATTTTGAGACAGTGCAAGTTTTGTCAAGAATCATAGGAGACTGATATCCAACCCAGCCTTTTCATTTAGCATGTTTAGACAAGTGAGCATGGACGGTTTGCTTTATTACAAAAAGCAAAAGTTGTTTTACTTTGAAGCTTTCCCATCATTAGTGTCATGACCTGATGATGGGAAATTAAATTCCTTTTTTTTTTTTTACACAATGAGAAAGCTGAAGATTTGTGGACTGGTCTACTTGAAAATATCTAAAGAAGTCAAAATCCAGTCTTTGCATTATTTAGTTTGTGTATTATTTATGAAGCAAATGCTTCCTAAAAATCTGTATCAGTTCTAAAATGAGCTGGCAGCTTCAGTGTTTCAAAATATGTGGCAAGTGAAGGAAAAGTTCCCCCAGCAATCTTCACTTTTGTTTCTGGAGGAAGCATTTTAGTAACTGGTTCAGTTTACCTGGTAAAGCTAGAAAAGTCATAAAATGTGTCATGGCTTGAGTGTGTGTGTGGCAGGCAGGATTGGACCCCAGAATGCAGACTCAGACAAAAATTAGAACTTAACAGTGGATTCATTGTGTCAACAGAAGAAACCAAAACTCAGCTACACTGGAGCTGGACAGGTGCCAGAACTAACTACAAAACAATGGTGCTGGACACACACAGCGAGGAAACACTGAAGACGACGAGACAAAAAACAGATGAAAACTGAGGGCTTAAATACACAATAGGTAATCAGGGCGAGCGGAAACAACAGGGCACAGCAGGTGAAGCAAATGAAACTAATAACACAGGGGAAGCAAAACTAAACACAAAGCACAGGGAACACAAGACTGGCAAAATAAAACAGGAAGTGACTAACCAAGGTACACGCAGACTAGACACAGGGGACTGGCACACAGACACGGGACAGAGACGCAGACTAGTCACAACACTAGGAATAAAACTCAACATGAAAACACAGGAGGTCAGGGTTAAGACAACATGACAAAACAGACACAAGACCATAGATGCAGGGGAGACAGGGACAAAGGGAACAAGAACATCAAAACAAACTGGGAAATAAAACTCAGGGAAAATAAAACTAAACACAAAACGCTGGGCAGACGGCCCAGGACATGACAAAAATGGATTAAATAAAACATACAGTTCATTGTTCAAAATGTTGCACTATAACTATTCATTCTATAATTAATTATTCATAATGAATGTGACACATTTGTAAACAGAGCAATAGATTAGCCAAATAAGATGCCTATACCTGTTACAATGAACAACTGTAGAAAACCAGTGATGCAGCACTTGGACTAATCTTCATCACTATCCTCAACTGGCAATGTAATTTTCTCTATGACCATCTGATAGAAAATGAAACAGCAGTTAAGAACAACATTGTTTAAAAAGCCATCACTGACCCAGCTGTCTTAGCTAATTATAGGCCAATCTCCAACCTTCCTTTTCTCTCAAAGATTCTTGAAAGAGTAGTTGTAAAACAGCTAACTGATCATCTGCAGAGGAACGGTTTATTTGAAGAGTTTCAGTCAGGTTTCAGAATTCATCACAGTACAGAAACAGCATTAGTGAAGGTTACAAATGATCTTCTTAGAGCCTCTGACAGTGGACTCATCTCTGTTCTTGTCCTGTTGGACCTCAGTGCAGCTTTGATACTGTTGACCATAACATTTTATTACAGAGATTAGAGCATGCTATAGGTATTAAAGGTACTGCACTGCAGTGGTTTGAATCATATTTATCTAATAGGCTTCAAATTGTTCGTGTACATCTTCTTCACGCACTAAGGTTAATTAAGGTTAATTCATTACTACCATAAAAGCTCCCTGAAAAGTACTTAAGAGTAGAATGGGAGGCAGAGCCTTCAGCTTTCAGGCCCCTCTTCTGTGGAACCAGCTCCCGGCTTGGATTCAGGAGACAGACACCCTCTCTATTTTTAAGATTAGGCTTAAAACTTTCCTTTATGATCAAGCTTATAGTTAGGGCTGGATCAGGTGAGCCTAAAATATCCCTTAGTTATGCTGCTATAGACGTAGGCTGTTGTGGGGCGTCCAATAATGCTCTTTTCATACACCGCTCCACATTTAATCATTAGTTATTATTAATCTCTGTCTCTCTTCCACAGTGTGTGTTTATGTAGTTGTGTTCCTATATAAATGAACTAATACACTGTGATTCAGCAAACTGCATGGAATATGATGCCTTTGCTTTTCTCAATTCACTAATTACTCTTTTTCTTACAGTAATTCTTTAGAGAGAAGTAAATCTACTTGTAATTTTGTTAAGATGGATTTTTATAATGCCATATCGCTCTTTTTTAAAAGTTGATATCATTATTTATCCACGTTAAAGTTACTTTTCTCCTTGTACTTTTAGAAAAGCATGTAAACCTTGGTATTGTGTTAGTAAGTGCCTCCATTAAAAGATCACACCACTGATGTTGTCACTTTCTATTATATACTCCCAATTTATATTTTCAGCTCATCTTCAAATTGAGGCATCTTCTGCTTGGGGATTCCTTTTTGTTGCTTTTTTTTACTCTAGAACTAAGAAAACTCTAGTTGCCTTTTAGTTAGTTTCCTAACAATCAAAGTCATGTTAGGATCAGACAGACAGACCTGTAATAAAATTGTACCTTTTAATAACTCACTCTAGTTTGTTTATGAAAATTAAATCTATTAGTGCTTTATTAGTTTGAGTGATTCTTGTTGGATTTGTAATTATTTGTTGTAATTTATATTTAGATCCAATAACTTTGAGTTTTTTCTTTTTTACTATTGTCCATTCAATTTGTGTTAAATTCCATCCATCCATCCATACATCCATCCATCCAGTTTCTTCCACTTATCTGAGGCCGGGTCAAGGGGGCAGCAACCTAAGAAAAGAAGCTCAGACCACCCTCTCCACAGCAACCTCCTCCAGCTCGTCTGTCATTCTGTTCATGGATTAAGTGTTGGGTCATAATTTTAGGGCTCCCCATGTTCCTTTTGGATGAAATGAAATGAATTTAATCCTGTACAGAATTCAATTAAAGCCAAAGTTTCCAAAAATTCACTGGGATGAGCAGGTTCCAGTGCAGGCTGTTTATTAGACATCTTGGTTACACAAAACACAGACAGTAACATATTTAAGACTTGAATATACACAGAGAGACGAAGAGAAGACAGAAACAAAAAGACAGAGAAAGATGCAGAGACAGGAAGAGAAGAAGAATAGCACAAGAAAAGGAAGAGCAAAAAGAGAAGTGCCAGACAAAGAGCAAACACCTTTTTTATAACTTTAAAGTAGGCAACTGCCCACTTGCCTTTGACCCCTCCTAATTTTAAATTCTAAAGAATTAGAATTTCAGAGCTCTTCACAGTCAGATGCCCTCACATATCAGCGAGCTACTACAGCCTTACCAAGCTTCCTGATCCCTGAGATCTGCTAATCAGTACTTGTTGGCTGTGCCTAAATCAAGGTTAAGGACAAAGGGTGACTGTGCTTTTGAGGTTGTGGGCCCTAAGTTGTGGAATTCATTCCCACTGGATTTAAGATCTGTAGACTCTGTTGACATTTTTAAAAAGAAATTGAAGACCCAGAAGTGCAGCTTGGCTTTTATTTAATTCCAGTATTCCATTTTAAATGTGTCATTTTATTATGTTTTGTAAAGCACTTTGTGAACTTTGTTCTTGTAAAGTGCTATAGAAATAAACTTTACTTACTTACTAATTTACATAAAGTATTGTCCCCTGCAACCTGATGTAGACCAATCACCTTTGTGCGCTACTAAACAGCTCCATTCCCCTTTTTGCAGGTCCAAAGACACACAGTTCATCGGGGCTTTTCATAATCCACAGTAGATCTAACAGCTGTCAAAATGAAGAACTTTTCCAAGCTGAACCTACCGCTCCAAAAATAGTCCCACTGACAGCTTTCTAAAACTTCCACTATTAAAAAAAACTCCTTAGGGCAGTTTTATATAAGTATACAAAATTTATTCCCACGCTTTATTCATATTACACAAACACAGGCGGGTCTACAAACCCAAATTTCAAGGGCCCACTGTCCGAAGCAACATGAACTTTATCAAAAAAGGTGATACAGTATCATGTGACAAAAAGTTGTGCATTAGATAAAAGTGGTTTTAGCAGGAGCTAAAAGTGAGGCCCTGAGACTCCCAAGGAGTGAATGTAACAGGCCTCAGTTTAATCCTACTGATCTAAAGCATACAGTGTTTATTAATCCAGAGTGTGTGGCTAACATAGGTAAATGATATAAAATAGTAGCAGTAATACCAATATCAAAGTGATAAAAATTCCCAACATTACCAGTTTACACAGTTCATCAAAATCATGATAAAATGCAGCATTATGTGAAGGTGGATTATATAAAACCATTATATTCAATTTGATGGTAGCTGATAGCACAACTTTAAAAAATAAGACATTCTAAGCCAAAAGAATCCAATTCAATTATAGAATATTTAAAAATGTCCCTGATGTAAATCAGAATGTGAGTCATTCCTTGTAGCATCCTATTGTGTAGCAGATTAATTTACTGCATTCCACTTCTGCTGCTGCAGCAAGAAGTGTGTTCTGATTCAACTCCATTAAGAAATCTCCATCCTGTGCCAGGCTAGTAGAAGTCTTCATCACTTCAACACCATGTGTGTCCACTGGTGGCAGCTGCAGACAGTCCTCAGTCTGAAGCACAGTAGACAAGCCCAAACAGATGTTACTTGTAGGACCTGGATTTAGCTGGATGTCACCACTTAACAGAAGCAGAATGAATAGGCATGCCCATACATGTCATTTCTTCCAACTTTTAGGGCTCATATCATAATCATTGGTCAAGCATTGGTCAGGTCACTTGTTTCATCTTCAGCCACAATCAAGCATTGTTCAAGTGGGACAGACAAAACCACCTGCAAAGTAGGCATACAGAAACATACCTTTTGTAGCTTGTTGCTTCTTTTTGGTCATTGTTTGGTTGCTTGTTTCTTTCTGTTGAACTGGAAACATTGCATACATTTTCATTGTTATGCAGATAATACCCAGTTTTATCAATCCATGAAGCCAGACGAAACACATCAATTAGTTAAACTGCAGGAATGTCTTAAAAATATAAAGGCCTGGAAAGTTATTGTACTAAGCCTGAAAAATCTTAGAAACATGGTGTCTAACCAGATACTTACTCTGGATGGCATTACTTTGGCCTCCAGTAACACTGTGAGAAATCTTGGAGTCATTTTTGACCAGGATATGTCCTTCGATGCACATATTAAACAAATATGTAGGACCACTTTTTTGCATTTGCGCAATATTTCTAAAATTAGAAACATCCTTTCTCAGAGTGATGCTGAAAAGATAATTCATACATTTATTACTTCTTGGGTGGACTATTGTAATTCATTATCATCAGGCTGTCTTCAAAGCTCCCTGAAAAGCCTTCAGCTGATCCAAAATGCTGCAGCTAGAGTACTGACAGGGACTAGAAAGAGAGAGCAGATTTCTCCTGAACTGACTTCTCTTCATTGGCTCCCTGTTAAATCTAGAATAGAATTTAACATTCTTCTCCTCATATACAAGGTCTTGAATACTTAGGCCCCATCTTATCTCAAAGACCTTATAGTACCATATCACCCCAGTAAAGCACCTCAGTCTATTAGGAGGCAGAGCCTTCAGCTTTCCAGCCCCTCTTCTGTGGAACCAGCTCCCAATTTGGATTCAGGAGACAGACAAACTTTATTTTTAAGATTAGGAGTAAAACATTCATTTTTGATCAAGCTTATAGTTAGGACTGGAGAGGAGCAGGAGGAAAAAGACAATAAGAAAGAGATGGTGAAAATATACATGTATACATTTTAACTGGTCACATATAGTTTGAAAGAGCCATTTGGTATCTCTAAATTAAAACTAACATAATTGACAATTTGCAGTACAGTAATCCCTCACTCATCGCGGGTGTTACGTTCCAGGACCACCCGCGATAAGTGAAAATCCGCAAAGTAGGGACGCTATTTTTATTTTAAGACTTATACATTATTTTAGTAGTTATACACTATTTGAAGTTTTTATAAACCCTCCCCGCACATTTATACACCAAATATATACATTACTGTATAACACGTACTACTCATGTGAAGAACGAGTACCGCAAAAACCTGCGAAACAGCAAAAATACCGCAATAAATATTTTACACTAATATTGATTGAAAACCCGCGAAACAGCGAGTCAGCGAAAAGCGAACCGCGAAGTAGCGAGGGATTACTGTAGATTGTTTTAAACCTAAATTTAATTCTTTAGTTTATCAGGTTTCCTCTTTATTTTGGAATTCTCAGGAATCTAGGCCATTCGAAAAGAATTCTACTGGGGTGTAGACTGTTAGGTTGAATTGCATGTCAAGCAGAAAGCAGGGGACGCCGATGTCCATCTCAGCCACTTTATTCAAGATGGCAGGACAGCATGGTGGTTTCCACAAACTGGCACCTGCTTATATGTATTTCCAGTGCATTAATTCTAAGTTTATAAGAATGCATTAATTTGTTGGAGGACATAATTACACACTAATCACTGTATATTTATTAGTACATCTGTATATACTGTACATGTTCTTTGCTTTATAATGGTCTCACTCCACCAAACATGGCTCAGAAGGTAGTTCCCTTTGAAGTTACAAAAATGCATGTGTACAAAAAAAGACATCTGTTAGAATTTCTATTCAGATTCACACTGGGAAGTGTCACTATTTCTTAGACTTTCTCCTTTTTTGCTCAAAGCATATTTATTGGCCATGGATTAAAGTGTGAAGGCTGATGGCTGTCAGCTCATTAATCATATTTTCAAGGGGAGAGTCTGCTTGGAAGATATCACACTGTTCTGGCATGTATCTCCACAAAGCAAATACATTGCCTAAGATTTTGCCCATACATGACAAACCAATCTAAATAAATCAATTCAGATTTTTTTTTCTCATTGCCTCTGGCAAAGTGAGACAATGAAAGTTACTGATGATACCTCTGCTCCTCAGCATGCTACGAGGCTAATTTGGCCACGACACAATATCATTATTGACTGACACCTTATATAGTGGGATTGATTGTGATATGTCAGCAACAAATAATGGAAAAAATTATCATTTCACCCCTTTGGGGTTGCGCCAGGAAGGGCATCCAGCTTGGCAACCCCTTGTGGCCAAGGAGCAACTGAAAGTAGTTTTACTGATAACGTGGCATTCATGAATGTTATTAGTGCTCCACTATCTTAATATTGTTTGGCAAGAAACTCCACAGAAGGGTGCAAGCTTGTAGTTGCAGAAGGCAGTTATATTCCTGACTAACAAGGAGAAAGGATTATTTTCCAAAGTGTTTCAAGTCATCAGTCAACTGAGTCAGTAAGACTAGATCAGCTCCATACAGTACATATATAGGCCATTTCAGTCCAATATCCTTTTTTTCTCTCCCTCTTTGTTTGGTTATTAGTTCATTTATGAAATTATGAAACTCACATACTACTTGTTCCTAAAATGTGTAGCATGTTTTTTTTAAGAACCTGTTCATTCTATTTTATTTTACTGTAAAGCACGTTTAAATGTGCCATAGAAATAAAATTGACTTACATAGTTAAGCTATTAAATGTAGTTAGGTTAGCATGCATCCATCCATCCATCCATCCATTCTCTTCCGCTTATCCGGGGCCGGGTCGCGGGGGCAGGAGCCTAAGCAAAGAAGCCCAGGCTTCCCTCTCCCCAGCCACCTCCGCCAGCTCATCCGGAGGGACCCCAAGGCGTTCCCAGGCCAGCCGAGAGATATAATCTCTCCAGCGTGTCCTGGGTCTACCACGGGGCCTCTTCCCGGTGGGACATGCCCGGAACACCTCACCCAGGCGGCGGCCAGGAGGCATCCTAATCAGATGCCCGAGCCACCTCAACTGGCTCCTTTCGAAGTGGAGGAGCAGCGGCTCTACTCTGAGCCCCTCCCGGATGGCCGCACTCCTCACCTTATCTCTAAGGGAGAGGCCAGCCACCCTTCGAAGGAAACTCATTTCTGCCGCTTGTATTCGTGATCTTATTCTTTCGGTCACTACCCAAAGCTCGTGGCCATAGGTGAGGGTAGGAACATAGATCGACCAGTAAATCGAGAGCATCGCTTTTACACTAAGCTCTCTCTTCACCACGACAGACCGGTGCAGCGTCCGCATCACTGCAGAGGCAGCCCCGATCCGTCTGTTGATCTCCCGCTCCCTTCTCCCATCACTTGAACTCCTCCACATGGGGTAAGAACTCGTTCCTGAGCCGAGTTAGGTTAGCATTACTAATGAAAATGTGATTGACTACAAAGAGGTCACAACCAAAGTATTATTTTATCTTTCAAAAATGATCGAATATAGCATTTATTCTGTTGCTTGTCATCTGTCCACTCTACAGAATTGCCTTTTGCCATATTTCAGCACAAGACAACACGAGGCTTACAATAAAGGTTTGACTGCTTCTTTTATTGGTACTTTGTTAGATTTTCACTGCTTCTTGTTTGGCAATCAAATCAATGGACATTGCTTTAAGTAAGTTGAGTTTACCATATCGGCTGATTACACCAAGGTGGGCGGCCATGTTATCAGACAGGAATGCATTTTAGTGCTGGAAATTCAAGAATATTTTAGTTGTGAAATCAGAAAAATGTTTCAACGTTCAGAGAGATGCTTTTTTTTTTTTTAAACCATCAAAACGTTCAGTGTCAAACCTGAGGATAACAAATCCAGTCTGTTGAAGACTTTTTTCTGTTTTATTGCCCAGTTTAACACATTTTTTAAAAAGTGATCAAAAAGGAATTAAACATGTTAGTTTATTTTCTGTTTGAAGAACATGTTAACTGAGTTACATTACTTATTATATTTTGACCAGGTAATCAGTAGTCTGTAATATACTGCATTTCAGAAATAGAATTCACAACACTGGTGAACACTTTCATCACTGATCAAACTAATCTGGTTGTTGTTAATGGGATGCTGCAAATGGACTGATAAGCATGCCCTGTTGCTGCTTTCACACTATTCGTTTTCTCTAGCTTGGGCCACAGCAGCTAAAAGCAAACATATGCATTACAAATTTGAAATCTGTGTGTTTACAGCACCCACAGCACGGCAAGCTTTACATTACCATGGATTGAGAGGTTTGTTTGGAGCAGTAAAGGTGATGCGTTCAAAGCTAAGCATGGTGGTGGTAGCATCATGCTCCGGGGCTGTTTTGCTACCAGTGGTACTGTTATATTGCACAAAGTGGCTAGAATAATGGAGGAGGGCTACTTCCAAATTTTTCAACTTCACCTCAGATCAACAGCTAGACAGTTGAAAAACAATAGGGTGCTCCTATTGATCCTAAACATACCTCAAATGGATAAAGCGTGACGTATTTGAGCCTGCATGTACACTTTTGGCCCTGTGTGGATTAGAGAAAATTCAAAATAAATTCAAACTTGTGCACCCATGATTTTTACCATGACATTTATTCCCATGATGAGTGCATGTAAACTTATGACCACAACTGTATATAATATGTTCATTGACACCATAAAAGCCACTGTCCAGTCCTGTGTATTCCATTATTGTTAAATTAAATATTATCAAAAAAATGGTCAGGCAAAAAAGGATTTTCAGGAAATACCGTTCAGTTTCTGTGTGACATGTCATGAAAACATCCAGTGTGATCAGTTACATTTTGAGAGAAGCTAACTGAATCTAATTTTCAACATCTAAAATTGCGTACACTAATTATTTTATCATAAAAGTGCTGAGAAATAGAAACTCTGAGTAACAGCCAGGTGGACGATAAATAACAACAAATAAAACAGTTTTTTGACTTTTCCAAGTAGTGCGGCCAAGGGTCAGAATAAGGGTATCAAATGAATTATAACTCTATCTTTGGTCTTTGGTTGACTGATAAGCTAGAGATGAAGATTGCTGCCACTCTTTGGACTGTGCTTCGAGGATTCTGACAGTTCGTATGACTCGTGAGTGTTGATTCATTTAAACTAAAATATTCCTCCTGCTGTAACCAGGTTTCTGTAAAGCTGAATAAATCAATATGTTGATCAATTATTAAATAATATACTAACAGGGACTTAGAAGAACAGAGAGTTTTCACAGTCTACATTTAATTGATTTACTCTTTTGGTGCAGTTGAGGGTTTTATTTTGTCTTTGTGAATTTTTATACTTTTTGCTGATTCTTATTTTATTTATTTATTTAGTTTTGGATGGCCTGGGAGCAGACAGTCTCTATGGTAATGGAGTTTTGAGACGATGACACCGACTCAATATTACTGTAATTTTAGTGACCTCTGATTGATGCAACTGGGTGTCATTACTGCTGATGTGACTTTCAATCTTAGCAAATCTAGGATTACTCAATTCAATTCAATTGAATTCAATTAAATTTTATTTATATAGCACCAAATCACAACAAACTGTCGCCTCAAGGCGCTTTGTATTGTGTGTAAAGACCCTACAATAATAATAATTGTTTCAAATTTGCTTCAGTGTCACCTACTCGGGCCCCAGTAACATGTTGTCTTACTACTATGCTTACTGGAGTCTATAGCTTCATGTTTCTCAGAATAGATTTGCCAATTATAAATATTACAATTAAATGTGGATTGTTAAACATTAGGTCTCTCTCTTCCAAGTCCCTATTAGTAAATGATTTAATAATTGATCAACGTATTGATTTATTCTGCCTTACAGAAACCTGGTTACAGCAGGATGAAGAAGAAGAAGAAGAAGAAGAAGAAGAAACAGCCTTTATTGTCCCACAGAGGGGAAATTTGGGTGTAACAGCAGCCGCAGTTATTATAAATATAAATAAAGATATAATAATTCACACTATTAAGAAAAGAATATATATAAAATCAACAAACAAGATTAACCTTAATACTACTAATAATAACACTATATACAATGTACATGATGTGCCTGTGTGTTGAACCTTAACAGGCCAGACTATTTACAGTATATTATATATTATCCTACATTGTGTAGGCTATTGTGGTTTTTGTTGGGAGCAGTGATGGTTATAAAGTCTTACAGCTGCTGGGAGGAAGGATCTGCGGTAACGCTCCTTTGTGCATTTAGGATGCAGCAGTCTGTCACTGAAGGAGCTCTCCAGCTCAGCAACAGTTTCATGCATGGGATGGGAGACTTTGTCCATCAGTGATGTTATTTTGGTCAGAGTCCTTCTGTCTCCCACCACCTGCACTGAGTCGAGAGGACATCCTAGGACAGAGCTGGCTCTCCTGATGAGCTTGTCTATCCTCTTCCTCTCAGCTGTAGACAAGCTGCTGCTCCAACATACTGCTGCATAGAAGATGGCTGATGCCACCACAGAGTCATAGAAGGTCTTCAGGAGTGTCCCCTGCACTCCAAAAGACCTCAGCCTTCTCAGCAGGTAGAGTCTGCTCTGACCCTTCCTGTAGAGCGCATCAGTGTTATGAGTCCAGTCCAGTTTATTGTTTAGGTGAACACCCAGGTACTTATAAGAGTCCACTATCTCAATGTCCACTCCCTGGATGTTCACCGGTGTCCGTGTGGTGGGTCTGCGCCTGCGGAAATCCACCACCAGCTCCTTGGTTTTAGCGGCGTTGATCAGGAGGTGGTTCCGCTGGCACCAGTCCACAAAGTCCTGAGTCCACTGTCTGTACTCTGAGTCATCCTCACCTGTGATGAGGCCAACTATGGCAGAGTCGTCAGAGCACTTCTGCAGATGGCAGCGTGGGGAGTTGATGGAGAAGTCTGCAGTGTAGAGGGTGAAGAGGAACGGTGCCAGCACAGTTCCCTGTGGGGCCCCCGTACTGCAGACCAGCCTGTCAGAGACACAGCCCTGTGTCCTCACGTACTGTGGGCGGTCAGTGAGGTAGTCCAGTATCCACTCGGAGATGTGGTGGTCCACTCCTGACAGTTCCAGCTTGTCTCTCAGAAGTCCTGGTTGGATGGTGTTAAAAGCACTGGAGAAATCAAAGAACATGATCCTCACAGTGCTTCCAGGCTTCTCCAGGTGGGTCAGAGCTCGGTGCAGGAGGTAGATGATGGCGTCATCCACCCCGATGCCAGGCCGGTAGGCGAACTGCAGCGGGTCCAACGAAGACGACACCATGAGGCGTAGATGGTTGAGGACCAGCCTCTCGATGGTCTTCATTAGTTGCGATGTCAGGGCTACCGGCCTGTAGCTGCTAAGATCCTTTGGATGTTTGGTCTTTGGTACCGGTACCACACAGGAGGTCTTCCACAGTTGTGGTACTTTCCCCAGCTTCAAGCTCAGGTTGAACATGTATCCCATGATGCCACACAGCTGATCTGCGCAGCACCTCAGGAGCCTGGAGCTGATGCCGTCTGGACCAGCAGCCTTTCGCACCTTGATCTTACGTAGCTCCTTCCTCACATGATGAGTTGAGAGGGACAAGATGGAGGTGGGGGATGGGGGTTGTGAGATGGAGTCCTCAGAAGTGAAGGGGGTGGGTGATGGCTGAGAGCTGAGAGGTGTGAGGTCCCAAGAAGAAGAAAGGTTGGCAGTCATTAAAGATGGTGGGGCTGACAGCAGGGGGGACTGGGCTGGGGGAGGGGTGGGTGGCTGGTCAAACCTGTTAAAGAACTGGTTCAGGTTGTTCACCCATTCTAAGTCTCCCACAACCCTAGGGCTTGGTTTGTGGCCTGAAATTGAGTTCAAACTCCTCCAAACCCCACTGATGTTGCTCTGCTGTAGCTGGTCCTCCATCTTCTTCCTGTAGATGTTTTTTCCATCCCTGATTTTCCTTCTCAGATCCTTCTGCACGGCTCTCAGCTCCTCCTTATTTCCTGATCTAAAGGCTCTCTTCTTCTCCTTCAGGAGAGCCTTTATTTCAGAGTTGATCCAGGGTTTGTTGTTTGAAAAACACCGTACCCTCCTGGTGGGCACAGTGTTTTCCACGCAGAAATTGATGTAATCAGTGATGCAGTCCGTGATGCTGTCGATGTCCTCCCCATGAGGGGCACAAAGCTCTTCCCACACAGTGGAGCTAAAGCAGTCTCTCAGAGCTTCTTCAGTCTCCTCAGACCATTTCTTCACTGTGTGTGTCACAACTGGTTCTCTGTGTACCAAGGGTTTGTACACAGGCTGGAGATGAACCAGGTTGTGATCTGAGCCCCCCAGGGGAGGCAGAGGTGATGAGCTGTATGCCTCCTTGATGTTGGCATACAGTAGATCCAGTGTGTTGGTATTCCTGGTGTGGCAGGTGACATACTGGGTGAAGGTGGGGGGAGTGGAGGACAGGGAGACGTGGTTAAAGTCCCCTGAGATCAGAAAGAGGGCCTGTGGGTGCTGTGTTTGGAGTCTGCTGGTAGTAGCATGGAGGACATCGCAGGCTGCAGCAGCGTTAGCAGAGGGCGGCACATACACAGTTATCACAATAACATGTGAAAACTCCCGAGGAAGATAGTGCGGTCTCATACTAACAGCGAGCAGTTCAATGTCCTTACTGCAGAGCGTCTCTTTGATATGTTAGTTTAAATATGTTAGTTTAAATGAATCAACACCCCCGAGTCACAGTAACTGTCAGAATGCTCGAAGCACAGGTCGAGGAGGAGGATTAGCTGCAATCTTCAATTCCAGCTTATTAATTAATCAAAGACCCAGACAAAGTTTTCATTCTTTTGAAAGCCTGACTCTTAGTCTTGTCCATCCTAATTGGGAAAATCAAAAACCTGTTTTATTTGTTATTATCTATCGTCCACCTGGTCCTTACTCAGAGTTTCTGTCTGATTTCTCAGACTTTTTATTTGATTTAGTGCTCAGTTCAGATAAAATCATTATAGTGGGTGATTTTAACATCCATGTAGATGCTGAGAATGACAGCCTCAACACTGCATTTAATCTATTGTTAGATTCAATTGGCTTCTCTCAAAATGTAAAGGAGCCCACCCACCACTTTAATCATACTCTGGATCTTGTCCTAACATATGGCATAGAAACTGAAGACTTAACAGTATTCCCTGAAAGCCCCCTCCTGTCTGATCATTTCTTAGTAACATTTACATTTACTTTAATGGATTACACAGCAGTGAGGAATAAGTTTTATTACAGTAGAAGTCTTTCTGAAAGTGCTGTAACTAAGTTTACTAAGCTAAACTAAGCTACCTAAACTCTGCTCCCAGTGAGGTCGATTATCTCGTCAATAGTTTTACATCCTCACTGCGTATAACTTTGGATACTGTGGCTCCTCTGAAAAGGAAAGCTTCAAATCAGAAGTGCCTGACTCCGTGGTATAATTCACAAACGCACAGCTTAAAGCAGATAACCCGAAAGCTGGAGAGGGAATGGCGTCTCACTAAATTAGAAGATGCTCATTTAGCCTGGAAAAAGAGTTTGTTGCTCTATAAAAAAGCCCTCCGTAAAGCTAGGACATCTTACTATTCATCATTAATTGAAGAAAATAAGAACAACCCCAGGTTTCTTTTCAGCACTGTAGCCAGGCTGACAAAGAGTCAGAGCTCTGTAGAGCCAAGTATTCCTTTCACGTTAACTAGTAGTGACTTCATGGATTTCTTTACAAATAAAATTTTAGACATTAGAGAAAAAATTATTCATAACCATCTCAAAGATTATTCTTCATGTTCGGCTGCTTTCAGCACTGCTGGTATTTGTTTAGACTCTTTTGCTCCAGTTGATCTTTCAGAGTTAACTTCAATAGTTACTTCCTCCAAACCAGCAACATGTTTGTTAGATCCCATTCCTACTAGACTGTTCAAAGAAGTCTTTCCAATTATTGATGCTTCAATCTTAAAAATGATCAGTCAGTCTTTATTAGTTGGCTATGTACCACAGACCTTCAAGGTGGCTGTAATTAAACCTCTGCTTAAAAAGCCATCACTTGACCCAGCTGTCTTAGCTAATTATAGGCCAATCTCCAACCTCCCTTTTCTCTCAAAGATTCTTGAAAGAGTAGTTGTAAAACAGCTAACTGATCATCTGCAGAGGAACGGTTTATTTGAAGAGTTTCAGTCAGGTTTCAGAATTCATCACAGTACAGAAACAGCATTAGTGAAGGTTACAAATGATCTTCTTACAGCCTCTGACAGTGGACTCATCTCTGTGCTTGTCCTGTTGGACCTCAGTGCAGCTTTTGATACTGTTGACCATAACATTTTATTACAGAGATTAGAGCATACTATAGGTATTAAAGGTACTGCACTGCAGTGGTTTGAATCATATTTATCTCATAGACTCCAATTTGTTCATGTAAATGGGGAGTCTTCTTCACACACTAAGGTTAATTATGGAGTTCCACAGGGTTCTGTGCTAGGACCAATTTTATTTACATTATACATGCTTCCCTTAGGCAGTATTATTAGAAAGCACTGCATCAATTTTCATTGTTATGCTGATGATACTCAGCTTTACCTATCAATGAAGCCAGATGACACACATCAATTAGTTAAACTGCAGGAATGTCTTAAAGATATTAAGGCCTGGATGACCTCTAATTTCCTGCTTCTAAATTCAGATAAAACTGAAATTCTTGTTCTCGGCTCCACAAATCTTAGAAACATGGTGTCTAACCAGATACTTACTCTGGATGGCATTACTTTGGCCTCCAGGAACACTGTGAGAAATCTTGGAGTCATTTTTGACCAGGATATGTCCTTCAATGCACATATTAAACAAATATGTAGGACCGCTTTTTTGCATTTGCGCAATATTTCTAAAATTAGAAACATCCTTTCTCAGAGTGATGCTGAAAAGCTCATTCATGCATTTATTACTTCTAGGCTGGATTATTGTAATTCATTATTATCAGGCTGTCCTAAAAGCTTCCTGAAAAGCCTTCAGCTGATCCAAAATGCTGCAGCTAGAGTACTGACAGGGACTAGAAAGAGAGAGCAGATTTCTCCCATACTGGCTTCTCTTCATTGGCTCCCTGTTAAATCTAGAATAGAATTTAAAATTCTTCTCCTCACATACAAGGTCTTGAATAATCAGGCACCATCTTATCTCAAAGACCTCATAGTACCATATCACCCCAACAGAGCACTTCTCTCTCAGACTGCTGGCTTACTTGTGGTTCCTAGGATACTTAAGAGTAGAATGGGAGGCAGAGCCTTCAGCTTTCAGGCCCCTCTTCTGTGGAACCAGCTCCCAGCTTGGATTCGGGAGACAGACACCCTCTCTATTTTTAAGATTAGGCTTAAAACTTTCCTTTATGATAAAGCTTATAGTTAGGGCTGGATCAGGTGACCCTGAACCATCCCTTAGTTATGCTGCTATAGGCCTAGTCTGCTGGGGGGTTCACATAATTTCTCATTCACCTTATTTACTTTGTTTATACTCCACTCTGCATTTAATCATTAATTGATATTAATCTCTGGCTCTCTTCCACAGCATGTCTTTCTCTCCCCTCAGCCCAACCGGTCACAGCAGATGACTGCCCCTCCCTGAGCCTGGTTCTGCTGGAGGTTTCTTCCTGTTAAAAGGGAGTTTTTCCTTTCCACTGTCGCCAAGTGCTGCTCATAGGGGGTCGTTTTGACTGTTGGGTTTTCTCTGTATTATTGTAGGGTCTTTACCCACAATACAAAGCGCCTTGAGGCGACAGTTTGTTGTGAATTGGCGCTATATAAATAAAATTGAATTGAATTGAATTGAATTCAATTATCAGAGTTTTGCCTTGGCGGATGTGTCACTGAGTGGGAAAAATTGATTTGAGGTATTAGTGGGTTGGTGGTGTACTGGGGGCTTCTGTTTCAGGCTACACTTCCTCCTCACAGTCACCCAGCCGGCCTGATTTCACAGCTGCTCAAGAGGACCTGCTGGGGACAGCTAAGCCATTTAGGCCCACACTGACTACTGGGGGTCTGGGTAGTTATATGACAATTTTCAACAGTGTGGAGCTGTTGGTCTCCAATTCACTGAGCTTGCCTCCAAAGCTGCAAACAAGTTACATTTATAATGTGTGCCATTAGCGCTAAAAGAGGCTAAGCAACAGCTAACCATTTGATATAATGCGCAGGGCAGTGCTGGAGAACCACAGGCCATACTGCTAGTGACACAATAAGTAAATACTGACTAAAATTTTAAGTGAATCAAGAAAACATATGCTCTTGATAAAGCATGCACACGTTACAGTATGAAATAAATTCCTATGTAAAAGTTTTAAATCAATTGAGCTACACAGATTAACACAAGACACCCACTGTGCATTGTAATGATGCTCACCATCCTTTAGGATTGTTTACCTCGCTCAGTGAGAAGGAAAAGTGATAGAAGAAAAAATAAAAAAATAAAAAAACTTTTTGACACAGATCTTTTTATTGTTTTTACTCTATTTGACATTAATTAGGTTAAAAGTGTGAAGGAAGAGATGGACCCAACAGGGAGATAGAAGGTAGAAAGCGAGACATTTCTCCAGTGCTTAAATGTCTGTCATGGGCCTCTAAGTGGGATCTCTGCAGCACAAATACAATGCTACTGCTTGACAATTAACATTTATAGTATAATGTTGGTGCATGATGTTGTTAATGTTGCAGGATGTTGGTCTATATTCAGCAAAAAGCATCCATATACCACCAATTTTGCTTAGGAAAATACAACTAAACACAATTGTAGCTCAGAATAGATTTGCAGGCGTTTTTTTTTTTTTTTTTTTAATTTGCATCCCATATGTGATCAGGTTTAGGTTTAACCTACCAAAACACTTAGGTGTAGGTAATACTGGTAGTAAATGCCAGCACATTCTGTTTTTACTATGGGTCAGGAAGCTTATTAATACTAAATTTCACTAAGACATGAGCTTTCTCTAACCTTGACCAAAGTTTTTGGACAAATTAAATACAATAATTATATGCTTTTACTGCATATTTTAAGCTTTCTTTTATGGCAGCTGTGCTAAAAATTGAATATTGACATGAAATCTTTTCATCTGGAATGTTCCTAAAAATTGTGGTCCCAATTTTAAACATGTCAGTCCTACAGCAACAACAGTTTGTTATGTTGTAATAAGAGTTTTTTAACAGTAAAAAAAAATAACACTGGAAACTGGAAACAAAAAGTGGTGGATGTTTAGGGTTACATGGCTCTATTTGACATATATTGTTGGAGCATTAAACTTTTGGGGTAGTATTTTAATAGTTTTGTGATAGTTTGAAAAAATAAAAAAGAAAGTCATGATGCCTAAAGCTATTTTCATTTTTAATGTTTGAAAAATTTCCAGAGAATATTTGACTGTTATGCTCCTGGGTCCATTTACCCAGTGTTTTTGTTTACCTTTTCTGTGCTTCTTTTTTTGTGTTATTGGTTATGTTTTGATTTCTGCTTTCCCAGTGTTTCCCGGTGTGTAGTGTCTAGTCCATGTCTTTGTTTCTCTGTCTTCCTTCCTGTTTAATTTTGGTGGTCTTCTGTTCTCTGTGTGTTGTGTTCTATGTTACTTCCTTTTTGTAATGAGTATTATTGTGTTCACCTGTGTTCCCAGCTGTGTCCACTCCCCTGTTTGTTTAATCCTCTGCTTGTCTGTGTAGATTCTCAGTTATCCAGGTCATAGTAGTCTCTGGAGCTTGAAAAAGGCGACTGGACTTCTTTTTGTTTCTTGAAGACGTTTCACCTCTCATCCGAAAGGCTTCTTCAGTTCTCAACCAAATGGTGGAGAGACCCAGGTATTTAAACCCCTGTGGGCGTAGTCCCCTGGAGGTGGTTATGACCCTCTATTGATCATGTGCTTGAAACGCCCTCTTCACACCTGGGCACATGTGTTCAAGCACATGATCAATAGAGGGTCATAACCACCTCCAGGGGACTACGCCCACAGGGGTTTAAATACCTGGGTCTCTCCACCATTTGGTTGAGAACTGAAGAAGCCTTTCGGATGAGAGGTGAAACGTCTTCAAGAAACAAAAAGAAGTCCAGTCGCCTTTTTCAAGCTCCAGAGACAATCCTCTGCTTGTTGTTGTGTCTTCGTCTGTGTACCCTGCCTGCTGTGTGCGCCTTCCCTTTTAGTTCCCAAGTGTGTCTCATTTTGGATTTATGTAGACCTGAGGGTTTGGGATTTTGTATCTGTCACGGAGGAGACTGTGTGCTGGGAAGGGGTGGACCCAAATGCAGGACACATGAACTGGAGCTTTACTCTAAACAGCTTTATTGCTGGAGGCTCACAAATCGTAAACAAAAACTCGAAAATACAACAAAATCTCAACCAAGGCTGAAAACACAAAACAAGCCTGGGAGAACAAGGGGGGAGACTACACTGGGAGACACACAGCTAGGGGGTAACACATATGATAACAATGACGACGACGCAACAATGAGCCAAACAACACTAAGATCTAAAATACCTTGGGGGAAAATGAAGGAAAAGGAAACAGGTGAGAACACAGGTGACAATATAACACAGGGGAAGGCAAAACAGAACACAATACACAGAGACTAGAACACTATCAAAATAAAACAGGAAGTCAAACAAAGGAACAGAGATGCAGCACTTCACTGAACACCAGGAACACACGGAACTAGAAAATCAAACGATCAAACCCCACAACAAAAGAAAAACCCCAGAACAGACAAATTAAAATCAAACCAAAAACACACAGGGGCCAGCGGACCCCGGACCATAACAGTATCTTGCATTTTTGGACATTAAAAAGAGTTTCAGCATTAAAGCTGCTTAATATCAGTTTTGTCTCATGTGTCCTGTGTTTGTGTCCACCCCTGCCAGCCACACAACCTAACCCTAACATTGGCAAGTTTTTCATGGGTGCAACTCACATACTCAACTCTGCTGCTCAACCCACAAATAGATTTTCATTACACACGTGGCTCCATTTAAGGGGAAATAGATGAACTTTCCAATGAATTTTATTGCCAAGAAACATTGTTACAACAAAGAAATCAACCAAACACGAATTTCTTTACTTTTTGTGCTAAGTTTAATATTTGAGGTGTCTGACTTTAAGATTTTTAAGCAAGGCAAGTTTCAGCTTTTGTGCAGCAGTGATGTTATCATGAGGATACCTTCAACAGCTATTCAATTCCATTTTATTTATATAGCCCCAAATCACAACAAACACTCTCCTCAAGGCACTCAACAGCACTCTTCAACAGCACAGAAAAATCATAGAGCAAAAGCTGAAACTCATATTTCTCCACATTTTAAGGGCTTTAAAAACAGATTGCCACCTGATGCAGAGACCAGTCACTCAGATCAGTCTTCCCGCAAATGGTGACCAACAGTTAAGTAAACACAATAAACTAATTATTATGTATTGCTTTCTATTACAATTACACTCTATTACAATCTAGTCATATTAAACTGATTACAAGTAGACAGACAGAACTGAATGACTCTGTGGCCACACACACAAGGATGCCACAATGCACAACCAATGAAACTTCAGATTTTTTTGGTTTTCTTTCAGAAAAATATTATTTTCCCAAAAGACATGTAAAGAAGATTCTCTTTGGGGCCTCAGGAGCATAGAAGACAGTCAGAAGTCCTATGGCTATGTGAAATATTTATAACTGAAAACACCATGAGTAAAATAAACAGTTATGAGTGGGAAAGAACACTTTTTTTAGTTCAAGATAGGGCCATCTAGTTAAGATAAGATGGCTGATACATCCTCACTTTCAAGAGTGGAATTTTCCACATAGCTGATCCTGAATATATAGTCGATCTGTTCAATATCCTAAGTGCAGGGGTTCAGAATCAAGCAAGGTACACAAGAAACTTGCAAATAGAAAACAAAGTTATGATGTGAAAACTGTGGAAGGAATACTGGAAACTGACTTCAGGGTTATGACATACCTACGGCTGGTTGACTGTGGTGTGAACTATATTTAAAATGTTTACTTTCCTGAACTTACAAGTAGTTCACTTGTTGATAGAGTTTTGGCAACGGCATAAAAAATTTTAATCTCATTCAAATTGCTATAACTTCAGCATGATGGGTGATACTGTATACTCTGCCAAAGTTATCTATCATGGGATGGTGTGTTGTGGAGATGAGGCCATCCCCTTTGACGATTGGGCTGCTCAGCAGGGCACATGGCCATCTCCTCTGGTAACTGTGGCTGAGGCAGCTCTGGCATGGGATACAAGGGTTGCTCAGGATCCACGGGTTGCACAGGGGTTCTAATCTCCCCAGACAATTGGGGCTGCTCTTCTCTGAAGCCTGGATCCATGCAGGACCCTCTGCCGATTCAAGAGGCTGAATGGGAGCAAAGATGGGTGCAGGATATTCAGTCTCTGATGGGGCCTGCAGTGCTATGCACTATTAAATGTCTGTCTTCTTCTTGGATGAGAGAGCTGGAAAAACAGGCTGCATCCAGAGGCTGAACAGCGGGATCGAGGCAGAAGGGCTGAGCGGTGATGAGTTGGATGAGCTGATTTGCTGAGGAAAGGGGATGGCGAGTGCAATGTTTTTTCTTGGCAGTGGATAGAGGTGGATTTGGAGGCTCCTCATATTCCGACCACTGACTTGCCAGAAAGGAGGCAGGGCCAGGCGAGAAGTCAGTGGGAGTGGGGGAGGCTGGCTTAGACTTGGGTAAGGAATGAGTTTTCTGATCCTTAGTGAGTAATAGCCCTTTCTAAGTACTGTCATGGTATGGTGTGTTGTTGATGTTGTGTGTTGTAGAACCCAAACGAAGACATGAGGAAGAAGACTGAGGTGAAATAAAACAAGTCTTTTACTGAGGGCTGATGGCAGGAGTACAAAACATGAACATAAGGTACAAAATAAGAAACTAGGAACTAATAACCTAAACGTAGAAAACACACAGTTGCAAGGAAACACTAGGAACTGGTGAACAGGTGCTCTGACAAAGAACAAGGGTTGATTGAGACAATATACAGATGTAGACAAAATTGTTGGTGCCCTTCTGTTGAGGAAAGAAAAACCCACAGTGGTCACTGAAATAACTTGAAACTGACAAAAGTAATAATAAATTAAAATTTACTGAAAATTAATGAAAATAAAACTGGCCTGGACAAAAATAATGGTACACTAGAAAAGACTGAAAATAAGTTGACCATAGCGACATGTTAAACTAAAGTGTGTCCTGTAATTAGCATCACAGGTGTCTTCTAACTTTCTAACATACGTTTGGTATTATGGTGTGTACCACAGAAAGCCAAGGAGAAAGCTGTCTCGGGATATGAGACATACAATTATTGACAAGCATAAAGCATAGACAAGTCATATAGCATAAAGGCTATATGACTATTTCCAAGCAGCTTGATGATCCAGTGACTACAGTTGAACATATTATTCCAACATTTTGGGTCCACAGGAATGTAGCAACCCACCCTGGATGTGGCAACAAGAGGAAATTGATGACAAACTGAAGAGACGGATAATACGAATGGTAACCAAAAAGGAGCTCAGAATAACTCCCAAAGAGATTAGAAGTGGACTCAAGGTACATCAGCATCAGTTCACACCATCCATTGCTGTTTGAGCCAAATTAGATATAATGGAAGACGACCGAGGAGGACACCACTGTTGAAAGAAAATCATAAAAAAGCGAGACCGAAATTTGCCAAACTGGATGTTGACAAGCCACAAAGTTTCTGGCAAAGTGTCCTTTGGACAGATGAGAAAAAACTAGAGCTATTTTGTAAGTCAAATCAGCTCTAGGTTCACAGATGCAAAAATAAAGCAGCAAAAGAACGAACACTGTACCTACCGTGAAACACGGAGGAGGCTCAATTATGTTCTGGGACTGCTATGCTACATCTGGCACAGGGTGTCTTTTAGTCTACAATGAAATCTGAAAACTATCGAAATATTCTGGTGTGAAATGTGCTGCCCAGTGTCAGAAAGCTTTGTCGCAGTTGCAGGTCATTGGTCTTCCAATAGGATAATGACCAAAAACACACAACTAAACCCACCCAGGTATGGCTAAGAACAAAACATTGGACGATTCTGAAGTCGCCTTCAAAGAATCCTGATCTAAATACTACTGAACAACTGTAGAAGGAGCTGAAACATACAGTCTGCAGTCTGGAGGAGGCACCCTTCAAACCTGAGACAGCTGGAGCAGTTTGCTCAAAAGGAGTGGACCAAAATAACTGTTGACAGCTGCAGAAGTCTCACTGAGAGTTACAGAAATAACTTGATTGCAGTGACTGCCCCAAAGGGGTTGCACAACAAACTGTTAAGGGTACCATCATTTTTCTCTAGGCCAGTTTCATTAATGTGCTTTTTAAAATGATTCTGTTAAACCACAATTCAAAAGCAATGGCTGATTTTCTTTCATTAATTTTCAGTACATTTTTATTTATTATTACTACTTGTGTAAATTTTATTTATTACTTCTAGGCTGGACTATTGTAATTCATTATTATCATGCTGTCCTAAAAGCTCCCTGAAAAGCCTTCAGCTGATCCAAAATGCTGCAGCTAGAGTACTGACAGGGACTAGAAAGAGAGAGCAGATTTCTCCCATATTGGCTTCCCTTCATTGGCTCCCTGTTCAATCCAGAATTTAATTTAAAATCCTTCTTCTCACATACAAGGTCTTGAATAATCAGGCTCCATCTTATCCTAAAGACCAACAGAGCACTTCACTCTCAGACTGCTGGCTTACTTGTGGTTCCTAGGATACTTAAGAGTAGAATGGGAGGCAGAGCCTTCAGCTTTCAGGCCCCTCTTCTGTGGAACCAGCTCCCAGCTTGGATTCAGGAGACAGACACCCTCTCTATTTTTAAGATTAGGCTTAAAAATTTCCTTTTTGATCAAACTTATAGTTAGGGGACCCCGAAACCTCACTTAGTCATGCTGCAATAGACCTCGGCTGTTGTTGGGCTTCCATTAATGCACTGAATATTTATTTTCAGTCACCTCTTTTTACTCTGTTTATACACCGCTCCACATTTAATCATTAGTTATTATTAATCTCTGGCTCCCTTCCTCAGTGTGTCTTTCGTCCTGTCTCTCTCCCCTCAGTCCCAACCAGTCGAGGCAGTGCTTGCTCATAGATGTCGTTTTAACTGTTGGATTTTCTCTGTACCAAACAATATAAAGCACCTTGAGATGACCGTTTGTTGTGATTTGGCACTATATAAAACTGAATTAAACTGAAAAAGGCTGAAGTCGCCCAGAGACAAGCCCATTTGGAGTGAATAGAGTATTTTGCCTAGTCACTCATTTTAGCTCCAAGCTAATGGTTGTGATGACTTGGGTTTTATAACCTACATTCAATCACTTTCAGTGTTTTTAAATTGTTCAAACCTAAGATTTTCCTTTTGGCTTTGATTTTTAGGGACACTGGTCTTTGATTTAAGTCAAACAAAAATCTTTTACCTTTCGAGTAGCATCACTGTGTTCAGTCTCTAATGTAATGAGCAACCCTTAGCAGCAGAGAACAGATGTTTGCATGAATTAAATATTTGTTGTGACTGAAGTAGAGCTGTGGGGTATCAACTGCCAAGTCATTTTTTCTGCCACTGCTTAAGAACTGCAATAAAAAAAGCACAGAACCTGTAATACTGAACACATTATGGACATGGGTTTACATTATTTATTACCTGGTAATAGAAGCATTCTAGAAACATTTCTCCAGGTCACAAGCATCTCTGCCAGTAACAACTAACAGAAGAGAAAAAAAAAAGATTCCTGGTACATATCTTTTTAATGTGAATGAATGAGAATAGGAAATAGCTTTTCTATGCAGGTACAGTATGCAATTAGCTTTCTCTAAGGAACAGAAACACATTCAGAATGTTATGGTTGACGTCCCTCTGTGCTGCACATAACTGATGTACCAGAACCCTTAGAATACACTGTGTGCAGGCAGGAAGACACATTGATGCCATTTAAAGAATGGCAGTTAGCGGTTGTTGGTAATGTAGCAGACAGACCACAACGAGCTCAGTCCAAGGTCAGGACTTCTGAGGGACAGGAAAATCAATAAGTTTGTCTTGTTCCTGGATAGGTGCCACTCTGGGGGACTTTGCTGCTACGTCATGGAAAACTCTGTTGTCAGCACTGTATGGCCAGGGATTTGATTTCTTCCTATGAATGTTTATTCTGAATAACCCATTAACACTGAATAAAAACACCAAAAATATATCCTAACACAAGATATTAAGATAGAACATTTTATTATTGTCAGCCTTAAATATGAGCACACACGTTTCATCAAGAAAATACATATGAACCAACAATCCTTTACAATGCATGGAGTCAAGTAGCATGACGTCTCCCCCCACTCTGGGAACAAGCTAATCTGAAGAAGAGTCCCATGAACTTGTAGCTAGACAAAGGACAGAATTTTAGTTATATAAATCATCCAAAAATGAATACCAACATATTGTGATACTATGTCATGCATCTGCTAAGATAATGCCCTGGCAGCTGAGACAAATGTTTGACTTCTTGTGTCTAATCAAAGTTCACATCTCCTTCTGGTCTCCTTCTGACGCCAAAGCATACCAAACAAATGTCACAAAACACCTAAAATTAATAGTACTACCTGGTAGATGCATCACAAACTCATTCACTTTTCTACTCATTTCACTTTCAGATGTGGAAAAATGAAAAAAAAGAAACACACTCATAGCCCCTTTCCACCCCACCCTACCACTATTCCAACTGGGCCTCTGTTTGCTAATGCTGAGTGAGAGAATGAGTCCTGCAATCCCTGCACAGTCTTCAAACAGGCAATGTAATTGGTCATATAAACATAAATATGCAATGCTACCAAAATATGAAACTTTACGGGGTGTGATTCAGAATTGGTTCACTGGAGTTATACAGAAACATAAAAATTATGTGAATCCAGCACACAGTTTAATAGATGAATGCCAGCGAAGGATCAAAAATATGTTTCCAAGATCCTCTGCTCAGTTTCTTACACTTTGTCATCATAAATTTGGACTTGAATAGTATTTGCATCTAATTTTTTTCAAAGTCATGCTTAGTGGGTGTTAACAAGAGAGTACAGACACAAAGAAACTGCAATATCACTGCCTTCTATTTGTCTGAAAGATGAATTATTACTGAAGTTGCTTGCTTCCTATTGAAATAGGTATGTCAGCTCCTGCTGCGTTGAGCTTGCCTGACAGAGATACACATTATGTACAGTTGCACAGGCAGCATGTGGAGAAGCAATAAAATTCAATTCACTTCAACTCAGTTTGATTTATATAGCACCAAATGACAACAACTGTCACCTCAATGTGTCTAATGTTGTATATTGGAGGGTAAAGACTCTACAATAAAGAGAAAACAACAACAATCAGAGGAACCCCTATAAACAAGCACTTGGCAACAGTGGGAAGGAAAAACTCCCTTTTAACAGGAAGAGACCTCCAGCAGAACATCTGCCACAGCCGGTGAGGGATGAGGAGAAAGAGAAGAGAGCAGAGGGAGACAGGACAAAAGACACACATGGGAGCGAGCCAGAGTTTAAAATTAATTACTGAGTAAATGCAATAGTGCAATGTCAATTTTCAACTTTTAACTCCTGACACAAATGATTTCATAAACATGATATTTTGTAAAAAGCTACAATATCACATGAGGTGATAACCCCTAACCCTTCAATATAGCTATTTTGGCTATTCTGGTTCCAAGCCATGAAAATAACAAAAGTATCAGGCTTATGTGATTGTGATTCTTCATTGTTAGCAGCTAGTGCTTCCTGTGAGTGTATTATAGCAAACAATAAACATTCTTTTCTTGCCACGTGGAAACCTGCAGACTAATATCCCAAACTGAAAGCTGTTCATAGCCTCAAACATTTAAAATGGTTTTCACAGATAAATAAAGATACACCTGTGATAAGGTCAGCTGGAAGGATGCCCAAGGTATGTGAAATTTCCAATTTAGCATGAAGCCTTGAGTCACAATAGTCACATTCAAAGGAAACATGAAACATTTAATTAAACCTGACTTTCTTTTTCAATTTTAAAATGGATTATGAATCTAGTTAACAACAACTGGACACCATGAGTACCAACAAAGGCCTTAGTTTTATCAACCAAATGGGCAGTAAAATGGAAATTAGCTGGGTTCAAATCAAATCATCACACTTCCTCACTACGTGTAACATGATTGTGTTTATTTAACTGCTCTGCAAGCCAGCTTGTCTAACCTTGAGGCTGACTGTGTCCATAATGCATCAAGAACACTGGCTCTAAGTAATACAAAAGGCCTCAGGAAAGAAAACAATCCAAATTAAGCCTTCAAAGAGGCAGCCTGCATAGGTTTTCTCCACATGTTTCTCTTTTTACATGTTTGGAACAGCAGGGATTTGAGAACAATGAAATGAAAATGATCTTTTTTCTTTTAGCTGCACACAGTTCAGAAAAAATTTAGAAAATATAAGTGGGATTTAGTGGGATTTCCAGCAGTGATGTGACAAGCACTGTCTCTTTTCTATCTACACTGAAGGGACAGACTACGTCACCCTCTGATCACGGATGAGACTTTGTGCTTTCTTAACTCAGTGCTGAACAGTTTACAACATTTTATCCATGGTGATAGATCTCAGTGCAGTTCATAAACAGTGTTGTTGTATGATATTAACAATAATTAGGGTTCAAAAGTCATTTTTAATTCTCACAGATTTGGCCAGCGTTGATCAGTGCAGCCTCAACTCTGAATTGCTGCCATAGCAATCATATGGCATTGCCATTATTAGACTGATTATTAGGTAATGCTATATAACCACCTACTTCAGGTTAGGTGCTAAAAAAATATGCCCTGGTGTTTTATATAGACCTGTCTGTGTTTCTAAAGGTAAGCACTTTCAAATAGGTTTGACCTAAATGTTTAAAAAACATTAAAAAAAAAAAAACATTAACAGCAATATTAAAATGATCAAGGTCAAGGAAAAAAGCTGAAAAAATCAGCTGATTGCACTTTCCTGTGGTGTTGATCCTAGCACACACTTGGCAACACATGCACAACCAAATCTAAATACTACTTTAAGGTGGTTATTGCTGCACCAATCCCATTGCCATTGCCACAGTTAAATAGTCAGGCTGGACACCGAACATGTGCTAATAGGTAGTAAAAGATAAAATAAATGGGACAGTTTTATCCTTTGCTCAGGGAACTACTGAGAAGGATATATTTGCATGCAATTTATTTTCAGCTTAAAAAGGGGAGAATGTGTGAATTTTGACAGCAACTGGTTGACTTTAATTTTTTTCTGGATGGATCTCTGCAAAAACTTCCCTAGGAGGTGAACTGACTGTCCATCTTAAATGTGGTTAATCTTGACTGTGCAGGATTCACATGTGATCAACAGAGCCATCTTTCAACCCAGGATGGAATAATTACTGTCATTTCCAAGCATTGCAGTGCTGAAGATAAATAATATTCTGCAGTCTCTCTCTGTCTGCGTCTCTGTATGTGATGCATTAACCCTGATAAATTTTAATAATGACCCCATCTGTTTCATAACTCTTTGATTTGTATAATGGCTCTTGTTTTCACATCAAAAACCTTGTTATTCCAAAGAGCCATGGAAAGAAAAGAACAATGAAGGTGAATGTGGCTGATGGACTAGGACCTCAGTAGTGCTGACATAATCCAGAGGGAAAAGATCGGGATTTTCTTTTAAAAGAGGAAAAGTTGGCTGTTAAAAAGTTAATTTAAAAAAGTTAACTGTAAAATCATAAGAAATGCATTATTTCCCCGCAATTAAAGAGAAACACGCTAATTTCTTTTAATTCGCTCTTCCTGTTTGTTGCAGTGTCAATGGAAACCTACAAAAGCAAAATGATGTGTTCAAAATGATGTCCGCTCTCACAGAAGCTGACAGTGTTCACAGAAACAAACAGCATTTTGCAAGAGATACACAATGTCTTAAAAACTCTCTTCCTCATTACAAAAGCCAATAGTTTAACAGCAGATGCAGCATTTTTGTTATTGTCACTCAATAATAAAAAATTAAAAGACAATGCATTTACCAGGAAGGGGGGCCTGAGTGGAGTCTGGCAGTTGGTATAAATCTCTTGGCAAAATGAGAGACGTGAAAAAGATAAATGATCAGCTTTATTTCTCGCTGTCATTTTCTGAGAGGTTACAGACTGTTGCATAAAATTCTCATACTCACAACGAAATACAGTAAAGGATTTGCTGCTTGCTTGCTGCCTGTCATAACACCTGTGACACTCTGCCTGCACTGATGTATGTTCATAATAAAACCTGGAGATATGATTTTCTTGTTTTCTCATATATCCTGTCTTTTCTGATAATGCAAGTTATATCAAATGATGAGAACTGTTGCTGAGACCTCTGATCAATCTCAGTTATTGCAGCTGGCTTGCATACTATACAGTAAACTCTGCAATTATTTCTTATTTTTTAGTAAGAGCTAGAAATGCAATGTTCATCTCACAATGGGCACCTCACAATCTGACTCCTACACTGTACATTTTGGTTTAAGTGTCTATGATTTTAAATGTTTCCCCCCCTCGAATTACCCATACCCATGTTAAAAGATTTACTCTAGAGGTCTTCACGAGTGTACCCATACCAGTGGACCTGTGCAAGACTGGATAACGGACACTATATAAAAGATGGGTCTTAGCCTCCAAGTCTAAAATGTGAAGTGGAAGCAAAAGTGCCTCAAAGTTGCCTTCTTTCGAGGGGGTTAATGACAAATGATTATTGACAAAGTGAAGTCCAAAGGCAAAGAAGTGTGAAAAAATGACTACAAACTTGCCTATAAAACATTTACCAATTAAACATTTTTCTAATGACTTTATGGTCTCAGTTGCTACTTTCAATATGTCTTCAATACAGTATGTTTATTTTGTGCATTATAGTTTAATTTATGGAAAGTGATGGCGCAGAGTATGCCTCAAGTTGCTTTTGGTGTGCATAATGTCTTCAGGTTCTCAGTAAGATCAATTCCTTATTCTCTGGTATGCTTGCCTTCAAAAAAAAAGACAATGGCCAAAAGCAACACTGGAGGCTCAAGTCACAGTGCCTACATCCATTTTTTATATACAGTCTATGTTTATGACCTATGTTTTATATTACTGCACTTACCAGGTATGTTTTCCATTACATGCAGTACAAGTGGAGGAGGCCTGGCCATGATCAGACAGCCCTGTTATATGTGCTGTGTGTATTTGTATATTGTTACATTATTAGGATGAAAAAGTGTGGGTCAGGAAATAGACCAGGTCAGACTAACTTTGACGAGCATATCAAATAGCAGATAACCCATGATAATGATAACTGTGGCAATAAGTAAACAATTGTTATAATTGAAAATGGCAGCTAATGTAATATATAATGTGATATATGCAACAGAACTGCAGAGCTGATAAGCAAGTTGTGTTTTACAAGTGAGAGGAGAAAAAGATTGTGTTAAGTTTTGTCAGTCAGCCGGCAAACTCGGGTCTGAGTCCTACATTTAGAGAGAAAAAAATACAAACAGACAAATGCAGTTTGGTTCACCGTGGTACATTTTTGTGCAGGCAAAAAATAATTTACCCGTGAAGACCTCTAGTTTATTCTCAAGTTAGGGAGAAGACAATACTTAAAAAAAGTGTCTTTGTTTTGGTGCTGAGACTGAAAAACGGGAAAAATGTGAAATATAGTCTTTGGGTTATTTGTGTCTAAATACATGCAGAAAGTGTTTGTTTTGTGTTAACATGCTCAAACTGACTGCTCCGTAACCCTCCAGTGCTGGTTTAGAACATAAACAGGAATTTTTTAGAACAACTGTGTCATGTATACATGGCATGATGTTCAAACAAATACCAACAGCATTAATACATTTGCATTACTTAAGTCAGATGTCAACTCCACACACGTGTAGTTAATGTTCCCTCCATTTGTAACCATTAAATTCTAACATAATTATAATAATCTTGACAACATGTTTGCGTACAACTGGTACTATAAAGAACAACAAAAAAAGACAAAGACATGAAACTAGGATATTTGTCCCAAATAATTACAACTTCATATTTCCCCTTCTTAAAAATATTTAAAACTAAACACAATTGAAAAAATATAATTTGAAAGATTAGCATAACACAATAGCAAGTATATCACTATAATGCTGAGAACAAAAATACTTGAAGGTCAAGAACAGTTCTGCTTTTAACAACCAGACTAAATGATAATTATTATACATTAAAATATGATAATACCAGGCCTCCAGCCTCAGGGTAACCTAAATTCCTTCTGTTTCACTCTCTCAGTTTGACTTTGAGGTATTTAACATTCACCTCTTATACTTGCTGCAAATTTGCCTTTTCCTGGAGTTGAATATTCAGTGTGGTTAAAATTAAGACAAATCCATTTAAATAAAAGACAAAACATTTAAACATTTTTGAGAGACATAGGTAAAAAGAGACACTCCAGAATAATATAATTAAAAGAGAAAAATATCCAATAGAATTAAATTAAAAGGTGAAACAATTGTTACATCCTTGAAATCTCAAAATTAGAAAACAAAAGAAAGACTCAAGCTTATTATATAATTACTTAGTGGGTCAACATCAATGTGGTGCAGATTACCTCATGCACTTACTGTGCATCAGTTTGTGGTTTCAGTCAAAAAAACAAAAAGAAACGCACACGCAGACACGCACTCAAAACACGTGTTCAAATCCATTTCTCTTCAAAATCTGAGCAGGAAGGGCAGAATCATAACAAAGAGGAGACAGCTGTGTGAGTGCACTCTCATCGCCCCGCCGCTGCCATCCTGAACTGCTCTCGGTCCTAACAGGAGGGAAGGAGGAAAACCATCTGAGTAAACTCCACCGCCGATCATTTGTTCTTCTTCTGAGTTAGCTTAACATCCATATGCAGTTTTGTGATAACAATGATTTAAGAAGTGATAAATATGAAAATATGACAGTGATGATTATGGCTTATTATTTAATTTTATTGGGAATTAGGAGTTACGGGATGCATGATTGTATTTCTAAGATGACATGAAAATCGAGTTTTTGTGTTTTTGATCAAGATGACATGCTCTACACTGAGGTTTACAAGAATTAAAAAAGTAACCTTGCTCAGCAGCCATGGCTTACAGCTTAGATTTTCAGGAACGTTCTCAGGATTGAGAACTGAACTGAAAAAGTTTTAAAATTAAAATTAAGTATTCTAGTATTAGTAATCTTTTAATTGTATGATGCATTTTATGAACAAAAACATTTTCATCATGCTCTTTTCAGGGATGAGGGAAGTTGTATCTAGTTTATTAGGATTGAGGATAATTTTTCATTTTTACTTTGAAACTTAACACAATGACTACTCATTTCCCTTGGATTTCCATGAGTTCACCACAGTTTCCTTTGGGGGCATCTATCCAATTATCCTACCACAGTGGATTATCCCTAATCCTGCCTACAGCTAATTAGAATAATGGCAATCACTCATGGTCATAGTCAAAATCAAAGTCATTAATACAATTCTGCTGTGCTAATAGAATGGATCTGCTTACCAGCAGTCACAAGGACATATTAAATAAGAAGGTAGGTGAGGTATTTGTCTCTGCAGTTCCTTAAAAAAAAATCATGGATTCACACAAGATATGTGCAATTTTCTTTGTTTTTACTAATTCTGTTGTACGTAGGAGTGCAATAAATAAAGGTACAAAGAATCACAAAAGAACAAATGATAACATCAAAACATGATGAATACTTACATTGGAAAAAGAGCATGCAAAGAATCAAAATGAAGCCAGCGTCACACAGAGGCAGTTAGGTTTGCAAAAAAGAAAGATGAAACACAGTTAATGAAACAGGCTTCATTGACCATTTTCACAGATTCACATCAGTTTACTTTGCTGCTCACATCCTCAGAGATGCTGCTCACCACACAACAACTCTAACATGCCAATTAAGAAAAATCACAGAAGTAGTTAAAAAAGTGCAATTTTGACAGGTTCAAAAAGCTAAGAAAAATGATTTCTCCTTTATTCAAATGTAGCAGAGTCAGTCTCTGAAATTCTAATGCAGCCTAAGTTCCAATTGCGAAAATGGCAATGTTCCACAGGTTCCAGCATGCAGTTAATACTTTCAGTCCACGACAGTTGAAGTGCATGCTGGTGTAGAATACTAACCTTGCAAAAGCGTTGAGCTAGTGGGTTCAATTACCACTACAGCAGGGGAACAAATTGAACAGAGCAACATGTCAGAAACAGAACAGCAACACATCACTGACAACACTTGTGGAAAGCGTGAAAAATAGGCAGCTGCGGAATATTTTTATTGTTTTCTTTTTTTTTTTTTACATAGTGAAAACACAGTTACAGACAAGAGAGTTCAACTGATAAAACACTGGCAAGAGCCATTGAGAGTGAAATGCTCTGTTTTAATTTTTAGTACCACTGAGTCATTTTAGCAAAAAAATAAAAATAAATTAGTGATATGAAGCACAGTAAGTTTAAGAACAGCACAGGTCAATGCATCTTCCTAATAAAGGCCCTTTAGTTTAACGGTTGTCTTCCCAGGTATAGGAGAAATTAGAAATATGTTAATTCCAGTAATAATAAATTATTCTGTTTGGAAATTTCACATTTCACTGCTGTACTCCTTATTCTTTAACATTGGTTATAAAAAATATACACAATATACTATTAACCCCAACCCCCAAATCCAGTCCTGAAATTTCCTCACTGCTAAATATTCCACAGTCAGCTGTTAGTGGTACTTTAACAAAGTGGAAGTGATTGGGAATGACAGCAACTCAGCCATGTAGTGGTAGGCCACGTAAAATCACAGAGTGGGGTCAGAGGATGCTGAGGGTCATAGTGCGCAGAGGTCACCAACTTTCTGCAGAGTCAATCACTACAGACCTCCAAACTTCATGTGGCCTTCAGATCAGCTCAAGAACAGTTTGTAGAGAGCAGCTGCATCCAAACCTTACATCACCAAGTGCAACACAAAGCATCAGCTTTGCAGTGATGTAATGTGCTCCCACCAGAACCTAGAGCAGTGGAGACGTGTTCTCTGGAGTGACAAATCATTGCTTCTCTGTTTGCCAATCTGATGGACGATTCTGGGTTTGGCAGATGCCAGGAGAATGGTACTTGTCTGACTGCTTTCTGCCAAGCGTAAAGTTTGGTGGGGGGGGTGGGGGTTATGGTGTGGGGGTGTTTGTCAGGAGTTGGGCTCGGCCCCTTAGTTCTAGTAAAAGGAACTCTTAATGCTTCAGCATATCAAGACATTTTGGGCAATTTCATGTTCCCAGCTTTTGTGGGAACAGTTTGGGGATGGCCCCTTCCTGTTCCAACATGACTGCACACCAGTGCACAAAGCAGCTCCATAAATACATGGATGAGGGTTTGGTGTGTACAACTCTGTGTAGAGAGTTGTGACCTCAACCTGATAGAACACCTTTTGGGATGAATTAGAATAGAAACTGTGAGCCAGACCTTCTAATCCAACATCAGTATCTGACCTCACTCCTTGCAGACTCAACTCTCCACTTCTGAAATGCTTCTGATGAGTTTTGAAAGTCCCCAATAGGACACAAAGTCCAAGACCTGCACAGCGGGTATTACTTGGTTAATGCAGCCATCTTGAACTGGATTTGATGACACAACTTGGTGAGCATAACAAATTCTCCACTGGCTGCAGGTTCTGGTTTGAGTGGCTCCAAAGCAGAAAAACAGTTACTGTCATGGGCTGCACCGTGTTACTCTGGTCATGAAATGATAATGATAATAAGCACTGCTGCCCAAATAAAAAATCTACGTACAACACCTTTTTTCTGTACACACATAACATATTACAACATCATAGTTATAGTTCCTGTTGTCATGTATTATAAATGTACTTACCATACAGAAGGAAGCTTGTATTTGAGCTCCCAAGTTTGTTGATGGCGACACAGGTGTAGTTACCATAATCTCCATCAGACACATTAAAGAAAGTCAGCTTTGACCCTGATCCAGTACTGACAATTTCCATACCATCAAAGCCATTAAAGATCCTAAATGAATGAAAAAAACATCAAATCATATCAATAAGGTTTTCTTTTTTCACTTTTTTCCCTACAAATAAGTTAAACTCAATTCAAGTAGTATTAGGACCACTAATCTCACAGCAGATCGATAACTTGAGCACGCACGCACGCACGCACGCACGCACACACACACACACACACACACACACACACACACACACACACACACACACGCACACACACACACACACACACACACACACACCTTCAATTTGCCTATTTAAAATTCTAATGTAAAACCAGTTACCTTCTGTCATCTTTATACCACTCAAAATCTGCCTCAGGCACTGCATCGGCCTCACACTCCAGCACTCCTCTCTGGCCAGGCGTCACTCCGACATCTCTGCCCTCTGACACACTTGGAGCATCTACAAACACATTGGTATGCTGTGTTCAGGACTGCAAGTAAGGCTGATCGGAAAAGAGGGGTCATGGCATTTTCTTCTCTTGCCACTACTACAAGTGAAAAAAATATTATGGTTAAATTATATACAATATTCATTACACCGTGATATTGCATAGTGTTAGGGTATGATGTGAAGGAATTAACTGTCCAGGTTTTAATGAAACAATCTAATCTCATTCTCCTGCAACAAAGATATATCATTATATAGATATTAGCTGTTAGCTGTGTATGAAAAATATAAGCAAATATGGCCGAGTACTCAGTCACTGCTCACGGGCCTCTGAAAATCTTATGTTCTGTTCAGGGCTCTCTGTGGTAACTAAAAAATAGTAACTGCACAAAGATAAAATAAATTATCTCTTGTACTACAAAATGCCAGAAAACAATATAACAACAAAATAAATGCAATTACCATTTTGTGACAATGAAGTATTAGCTCAGAAAGCCACAATATCAGTTTCTGGTCAAATAAGCCAAAGACTGACAGCAGTCATTAGTGCTAAAATGCTAGTTTATGCTCGATGAATGAACCAGCAGTTAAGTAGCAGATTAATATCCTGACAATCAGCTAATTTATTTATAGTTAAAGAGAGAAAGTTGAAGTAAGCGCTGGTAGACACCGAAGGTTCACATAAATAAATAGTTATACAGCAGTTTTGAATCTGAACGTACTCCAAACTTGACAGTGACAGTAAGTTTTTTGTTTGTTTGTTTCGTGAGTAGCACATACTTCCAGCCTAAATAAATAAATAAGTAACAGAGTGACAGAGCACTATTAGGAACACCTGTAGCCCTGATTACTCATGCAATTATCCAGTCAGCCAATCATATGGCAAGTGTGTAATGCATAAACTCCTGGAGATAAAGGTCAAGGGCTTCAGTTAATAACCAAGTCAGAAATCATAATGAGGCCAAAATGTGATCTTACTGCCTTGCTGCTTTGAGTGTTTCTCTAGCTGCTGATCTCTTGCATTTTCACCACAGCAGTCTAGGAATTGTGTAAAAAAAAAAAAAAACCCTAAAAACTAAAACCATCCAATCACTAGGTAGTACTTCCAGAAATGGAATGCTTTTTTCATTAGATAACTCAGAGAATAAGTGATAGAAAAGCTGGGGTGCCAGAAAGGATATGTGAAGTTGGAGTTTTTGATATGCTGTCCTGAGCAAAAAGGGACCCCAGACTCAAAGCATGGCCAAACATGAGGGGCTGAGCCAGAACAACAGAAAGTCATATCAAATTTCTCTCAGCCAAAACATGAGGCTAAAGTACACACAGGTATAGAATGCCATTCAGGTCAAATATCTAAAGAATTTAAACATTTTAGAATAAAATGTATTTATACACTGTGCATTATTTACTTATTTCATATTGGCGTAATTGCATTCTATACAGAAGGTCAATAAAAAAAGAGAAAAAAGAAAAAGACTTTATTATGTGGAATCTATGACACCAACAACTGAAGTTGGACAAAAAGGAATGTGCTACCCACATTATTAGTGTGTAGTTCCCAATAAAGTCTGCTATTTGAAAAAAAAAAGAAAAATAATTAGTAAAACTTAGTGACAGTATATTTGTGAGCCATCAGAACTTCACCTATTAGGAATGCTATGACTAATAATTC
Organism: Archocentrus centrarchus; assembly: GCF_007364275.1. Lineage (NCBI taxonomy): Eukaryota > Metazoa > Chordata > Actinopteri > Cichliformes > Cichlidae > Archocentrus > Archocentrus centrarchus. The sequence continues at coordinate 35,239,548 of NC_044359.1, read as the reverse complement.
ACTGTTCTTTCTGATGGATTATTAAAAAGTATATTAGACATGAGTGTGGCACAGTGGAGCAGTGGTTAGCATAGGAAGAAGGTCTTCATAGGAAGAAGGTCCTTTGTTTGAATCCAGCCTGGGACCTTTCTGTGTAGCATTTGCATGTTCTCTCCAGCTACTCTGGCTTCTTCCCCCATAAAAGGCATGAGGTTATGTAACTGGTGATTCTAAATTGACCATAAGCGTGAATGATTCTATGTTGCAGCAACAGACTGGTGACCTGTCCAGGGTGTACACTGCCTCTTGCCCTATGACAGATGGCATGGCCCCCACACAACCCTGAATTGGAAAAGTAGAAGAACGTTGATACATAGATATATTAGACATAGAATTTTGTTCAATGTCAGTCTGAAATGACCCCAATTACTGAAAAAATCTCACAGTTTTTCAGCTGTATGAAATGTGTAAATTGTATTTTTTTTTCCATGAGCACCAGTCCAACACTCCATTGTATTACACATTACAAAATTTAGCACTATTTGCATGACTAGTTTTTGAAACATTTAGCAGTCCACTCACAGTTGACGGTGATGTCTACAGTCTGCACATCTGTGTCAATATCATTGACAGCTGTGCATTCATACGTCCCTGCTCTCTGTCTGGATATAGATGGGATTTCCAGGTACTCATCATCTGACACCAGGTCCCCTGTAAAAGATCACACACACACATAGACGAGAGTTGAGAAGGTCATTTAGAGATAATGTGACTAGTCAACAGCTGTGGCCTGGTTCAGTATTTTCACAATCTGTGCGCCTGCAGGACACCTTGTCATGCTGGTGCATGAAGACGAAGGAGGAACATATTGATTGCAAGGGATGATAAATCCTTGCTGTTACTATAATTGACCTAGGTGTATAGAGTTGTACATCCTTTGAATGTGATCCACAACAGTAACAATTATTTTGGTACTGTCTTTGTTTTACCAAAGAAAGAGAAGGTCATCTCCAACACAGAAATAAAACATCTACATTCAGCAACAACAGGAATGAAGATAAACCCTGATAATGTTTGTCAGTACCTGATCTGGGGTGACAGGCAAAATTCTCACAGCTACAAATGCATCAAAACCTGCACTTGCAAATATCATGACATTCTGAATTCTGTCTTTTTCTCATGTTTCTGTATTGTTTCTTACAGCACTTACAAAGACCAATTCTTTAGCTTACTAACATTTTACAGAGAATGTTATAACATTTGGTGATTAATGCTTTGTTTAGCCCTACTCATTATTGCTTGTCTGTCAGAACTTTCATATTCTGTTCTTTTGTGTGCGTCTCTCAAGACTGCAAGCACACTGGGACTACTACTGACATATGAGAATATGAAGAGGGGAAAAATCCCAGCCTTGCTTTTTTTCCTTGTATCAATTTGACGCGCTTGACAGAGCCACTTAATACAGCACTCAACATAAAGAACAAAAGACATAATTGACTTCAAGCTGTTGGAAGGTGACAGTAATAAATTGCACATGGATTCACTTTGCTGGGTTTAGGGACATTATTGAATTGCACCTGGGAAAGCTGTTATGGATGGAAGGCCTCCCTGACACAATGATCACCTGATGTGAGGTATCAAGAGGGCTTGTATAGATGTACAGGTTCCACTCTGTTCCATTTATGTGCCTCTTGTTCCTTTTCTGATTTGCTTTCTCTCAAAAGAGGATAATAGAATTTGCCAATAGAGACTACAGTGTCAGTTAAAGCCACACCGCAAATTCCTCTGAGGTGAGTTAATCAAGATGAAGCTGCCAGCTGACACACATTCACGTCAAGCAAGGGCTTTTTGGCAGGTACCTTCATATCAGCAGCAGGAGCAGCTATACTCTAGACTGGCACATGAAGGCCTAAACTTCGTATTTAATGGTCTTAAAATATCTACAAGATTCTTCTCATGTGCCTGCTATTAATAGCAACATCCTGTCTCATTTGTGTATGTGTGTAGAATGTCTTTAAAACTAATCATCTCTTTGTTATTTAAAACCTTCTTTTTGACTCCTGCAGGATTTCACATACAGTGGGTTAAAATAAAGATTGAACCTGCCACCAATTTTCTAAGTAAATCTATTTCTAAAGGTGCTATTGATATGAAATTCTCACCAGATGTTGGTAACAACCCATCCAATCCACACATACAAATAAATGAAATCACAGATGCCTGTTAATTATGTGCAATAATGAGAAATGACACAGGGAAAAAGTATCCAACACATGAAGAAAAGGAGGTGCGAAAAAGTAGTTATGACACCAGATGAAATCTATCAGTAAATAGAAAGCAATCCTGCCACTTAGTGCAAATTAATATCAGCTGGTTGAGTCCCAAGTGATGGCCTATAAAAACATGATTACCAAGATGTCACACAAGAAACATCTGATGATGGGTAACCAGTGAGCTCTCTCAAGATCTTCGCAACATTATTGTTGCATTAATAAATTATACAGCAGCAGTGGGGAATAAATTTTAATACATTATTTTAATAAAAATACAAAATATATTTTATTTTTATTAAAATTAATAAAAATTATTTTAATCAAAATTAAAATTGTAATAAAATAAATCTTATTACAGGAAAAATCTTTCTGAAAGTGCTGTATATATATATATATATATATATATATATACACTCCTGATCAAAATCTTAAGACCAGTTAAAAAATTGCAAGAATTTGCATTTTGCAGTATTGGATCTTAAGAAGGTTCTAAGTAGAGCTTCACAATGCTAAAAAAAGAAGTCAGCGCAAGAGACAAAAACGTTTGAGCAGGGAATTTTTTGAAAACCGCTTTCACACTCAAACATGATTTTTTTTAGCTGATCAAAAGTTGAGGACCACAGCCTTTAAAAGCCAAAAGCTGTGCAAAAATTTGGATTTCATGTCATTTTCTGTCAAGTCTTTACACTGTCGAGACCTCCTGATGGTAAAAGCAAAAAAGCTCACTGACTTTGAACGTGGTAGGATTGTTGAGCTGCATAAGTAAGGCCTCTCACAACGTGCCATCGCTGGTGAGGTTGGACGCAGTAAAACAGTCATTTTGTATTTTTTAAATGACTGTTTAAAAAATGAATGAGGGGTATGTAACAAAAAAGTCAAGTGGTAGACCCAAAAAATTTCACCAGCGCTATCTGTCCGTCAAGTCACAGGACGATCCTCAACCCAGATTAAGACCATTACTGGTGCTGACTGCAGCCCAATAACCATCAGACGGCATCTGCGAGGGAAGGGCTTCAGAAACAAAAAAACATCTTCAAAGGCCACGTCTTCTTCAACGCCACAAAATTGCCAGTTTGGACTTTGCAAGGGTACAACAAACATGGGACATTGAAAGGTGGAAGAAAGTTGTCTTCTCTGATGAGAAAAAATTTAACCTTGATGGTCCTGATGGTTTCCAACGTTACTGGCATGACAAGGAGATCCCACCTTAGATGTTTTCTACACGGCACAGTGGGGGGGGGGGGGTGCCATCATGATTTGGGGTGCGTTTTCCTTCAGTGGAACAATGGAGCTTCAGGTTGTGTAGGGGCGTCAAACAGCAGCTTGCGGGCATCCCTCATGACTGAGGGCCCTCGTCTGTGTGGTAATGACTGGATTTTTCAACAGGACAATGCTGCAGTTCACAATGCCCGCCTGACAAAGGACTTCTTCCAAGAGAATAACATCACTCTTTTGGACCATCCTGCATGTTCACCTGGTCTAAATCCGATTGAGACATTTGGGGATGGATGGCAAGGGACATTTACAAAAATGGACATCAGTTCCAGACAGCCCTTCATGAAGCCATCTTCAACACTTGAAGCAATGTTCCCACTAGCCTCCTGGAAACACTGGCATCAAGCATGCCTAAACGATTGTTTGAAGTGATCAACAAGAATGGTGGAGCTGCTCATTACTGAGACCTTTTTTTGACACTTTGATTTCTGTTTTGAGGGGGGTTTTGGGTTTTTTTGAGCTATGGTCTTAAACTTTTGAGTTTGAGTGTAAATGCAGTTTTCAAGAAATTTTTGTTTCAAGAAGTTTTTGTCTCTTGTGCTTATTTCTTCTTTTAGCATTGTCATGAAAAAGTTGATTTATTTTAGTAATTCCATTGAAACAGTGAAACTTGTATATTATATTAATTCATTATACAACAACTGACATATTTCAAATGCTTATTTATTTTAATTTTCTTTTAATTTTGATGATTATAACTGACAACTAATGAAAACCCCAATTCAGTATCTCAGAAAATTAGGATATTGTGAAAAGGTTCAATACTGAAGACACCTGGTGCCACACTCTAATCAGCTAATTAACGCAAAACACCTGTAATGGCCTTTAAATGGTCTCTCAGTCTAGTTCTGTAGGCTACACAATCATGGGGAAGACTGCTGACTTGACAGTTGTCCAAAAGACAACCTTTGACACCTTGCATTCTTTTCTCATTGTATATGTTGCCTCTAGGGTCGATTTTTAGGAAACATAATATTTGTTTCCACTGTTTTGCTGACGACATCCAGGTGTATATGCCCATCAAACTGAACAGCAGAGATCCATGGGAACCCCTGCTGAACTGTCTAAGTGACATCAAGTCCTGGATGAGAAACAATTTCCTAAAACTTAATGAAAGCAAAACCGAGGTCATATGCTTTGGTAAATTTGACCCCTCAAGCTACTCCTCTGGCACTCCGAGTCATTTGGCTCCTCACTGTCGTGATGCTGTGAAAAATCTGGGTGTCATTTTAGATAGTAGTTTTAAAATGGAGAAGCAAGTAAGTGCTGTTACCAAAATCAGTTTTTACCAACTCAGAGTCATTGCCAAGGTAAAACCTCATCTCCCACAGCAGGACCTGGAAAAAGTTATTCATGCTTTTATTACTTCCCGCCTGGACTACTGTAATTCTCTGTACTTTGGCATAAATCAACCATCTGTGCGCCGCCTGCAGGTAGTCCAGAATGCGGCAGCTCGTCTTTTAACCGGTTTAAAAAAGCATGAACACATTACCCCAGTCCTGTCATCCCTTCACCGGCTCCCTGTCCGTTTTAGAATCGATTTTAAGATTTTATTGCTTACTTTTAAAGCCTTAAACGGACTGGCACCTTTGTATCTGTCTGAGCTGCTTCACTGTCACACCCCTGTAAGAGCTCTGAGGTCATCGAACCAGCTGCTCTTACAGAGGCCTAAAACTAGACTAAAACAGAGAGGTGATCGAGCTTTTGCAGCAGCAGCACCAAAGCTATGGAACGATCTACCTCTCCATATTCGCACAGCTCAGACGATACACACATTTAAATCTCTATTAAAAACACATTTCTTTTCCTTGGCATTTGGCTGCAGTGCTACCTCCTTTTAGATGATTGTTTTATGGTATTTTATGGTACTTGTTTTAAACGTTTTAATTTTTAATTTTCTTATGTTATTTATTGTTCTTAATGTTTTATTTCCATCCATCCATCCATTCGCTTCCGCTTATCCTGGTCAGGGTCGCGGGGGGGCTGGAGCCTATCCCAGCTGTCATAGGGCGAGAGGCAGGGTACACCCTGAACAGGTCGCCAGCCCGTCACAGGGCCAACACAGAAAGACGAACAACCTTTCACACTCACATTCACACCTATGGGCAATTTAGAATAGCCAATTAACCTAACCTAACCCCAGTAAGTTATTTTATTATTTTATTTATTTATTTATATATTTTTATTTTTATTTAGTATAGTCCTTGGGGTTACAGATCTTGTACAGCACTTTGGTCAACGTCGTTGTTTTAAATGTGCTTTATAAATAAACTTGACTTGACTTGACTTGACTTGCACAAAGGAGGGCAAGACACAAAAGGTCATTGCTAAAGATGTTCACAGAGCTCTGTGTCCAAGCTAGGGGTTGCACGACTTAAGATTTTTTAAGGTTGAAGTCAACATGATAAAAGTTGAGTCGACAGTGACTAGTCGCTATGACGTCATACGAACTCGAGACATGATGCTTTGCAGTAACTTACAGGCTTTATTACCCATATTCACAGATAAAACATTTGTTGTGCAAAATTCTGTTCCCCTGTGAGAATCTGTTCCCCCTGTGTCGGGAGAGCGCAGCCAGAGAGGCGGATCCGACAGTCTTCACAGCGGTTCTGATCAATTTCTCGGTAAAAGTCTTTTACGGTGTTTATTCCTCTCATCAAGAACAATAACTCCTGTGAATATGAAAACATTTGCTCTTTATTTGCCAAAGTTACACGGGGGGAACCAAATATTTCAGCCATCCAAAATATTGTGTTCCCCCTCTATGACATGGGAAAAAATTAATTTACCAACAAGTCTTTTACAGTGTCATTTTACGGAGAAATCAATAAGAAGCGCCATGAAGACAGTCCAATCCGCCTCGCTGCCTGCAGTTCGTGCTCCCGAGACAGGGGGAACAGATATTCACGGGGGAACAGAATGACGCACAACACCGGAACAGCTAAATACCTTCTGCTGAGTTTTGCCAAACGGGGAAATCTGTCCTGATTGCTGGCCCACCACTTCAGTGGGTTTGCCATGGTGGGAATCTACGGTAACAAAAAAAAAAAAAAAAATCATGGACCACTTCTGCAGCAGTTGAGAAGCATGCTGCTGATCTCCTGTCACTCTGGTAATGTGGCCCAAAAACATGCTCAAAATCCTTTCAAGTGACTGTGCTTTGCGGTCATACTTTTGTTGTACTTCAGCACAGCTTTGCAGATTTGGCATGTAACGGTAGTTGAACCAGAAGAGTCATCTTTAGTAAAATACTTCCACACTGTTGATTTTCTAGCTGTTTGTGAAGACTCGACCTGCTCCTCGTCCTCGCCTTCCATCTGTTTGGAATCCATTTTGTCTTCAGCAGTCACGTGACTGCGACTAGTCGACGTGAAATTTAAAAACTTGTGAAATTTCCTAGACTCGACTACTCGACAAGTCGACTAGTTCATGCAACCCCTAGTCCAAGCACATTAATAGAGACGCAAAGGGAAGGAAAAGATGTGGTAGAAAAAAGTGGACAAGCAATAGGGACAAATGCACCCTGGAGAGGATTGTGAAACAAAAGCCATTCAAAAATGTGGGGGAGATCCACAAAGAGTGGACTGCAGCTGGAGTCAGTGCTTCAAGAACCACCACGCACAGACGTCTGCAGACATGGGTTTCAGATGTCACAGTCCTTGTGTCAAGCCACTCTTGAACAAGAGACAGCGTCAGAAGCGTCTCGCCTGGGCTAAAGACAAAAAGGACTGGACTGCTGCTGAGTGCTCCAAAGTTATGTTCTCTGATCAAAGTCAATTTTGCATTTCCTTTGGGAATCAAGGTCCCAGAGTCTGGAGGAAGAGAGGAGAGGCACAGAATCCACGTTGGCTGAGGTCCAGTGTAAAGTTTCCACAGTCAGTGATGGTTTGGGGTGCCGTGTGATCTGCTGCTGTTGGTCCACTGTGTTTTCTGAGGTCCAAGGTCAACGCAGCTGTCTACCAGGAAGTTTTAGGGCACTTCATTCTTCCTGCTGCTGACCAATGTTATGGAGATGCAAATTTCATTTTCCAACAGGACTTGGCACCTGCACACAGTGCCAAAGGTACCAGTACCTGGTTTAAGAACCATGGTATCCCTGCTCGTAATTGGCCAGCAAACTCGCCTGACATTAACCCCATAGAACATCTATGGGCTATTGTGAAGTGGAAGATGCGATACGCTAGACCCAACAATTCAGAAGAGCTGAAGGCCACTATCAGAGCAACCTGGGCTCTCATAACACCTGAGCAGTGCCACAGACTGATCGACTCCATGCCATGCCACATTGCTACAGTCTCTGTGCTGTCTTTCAGTCAAGGTTTGTCCAGCCATTGGTAGGATTTTTCTACATCAGCCACTTCTTTGGCTGCCTGTGGTACATGCCGTACAGGACCCTGTCTTTCCATGATGGTTCATGTTCTTGCTCCTCTTATTTCTTGGGTTTCTGCCACCTGAGGTACTCACGCATCTGATCCTTTGTGGCAATCTTCCTGATGTACTCATGGATCTTTGTTGTTTCATCCAAGATGGTTCTGACACTCACTAGTCCTCAGCCTCCCTCGTTCCGCTTAGCATACAGTCTCAGGGTGCTGGATTTGCGGCAAAGTCCTACATGAATGGTGAACTTTCTTGTCTTGATGTCAGTAGCTTCTATCTCCTCCTCTGGCCAGCTCATTGTCCCAGCGGGGTATCTGATGACTGATAGGGCGTAGGTGTTGATTGCCCAGATCTTGTTCTTCCCATTCAGCTGACTCTTCAGGACTTGACTTATTCTCTACACATATTTGCTGGTTTCTTTCCAAGCAGCCTCTTTGTGGTTCCATTTGCCTGTGGGACTCCAGGGTACTTGTATTTGTCCTCAATGGGTGCAGTGTTGCCTTCTGCTAGTGTAATCCCCTCAGTTCTGACTACCTTCCCTCTCTTTGTACAACTACACTTCTTCAGTCTAAATGGCATTCCGATGTCATTATTGTAGATCCTTACGGTGTGAATCAGGGAATCGATGTCTTGCTCACTCCTGGCATACAGCTTGATGTCATCCATGCAGAGGCTGATATTTGATTTAGGGCTGCAACGAATCATCGATTAACTCGATTAAATCTATTCTAAAAAATTATCAACACAAATTTACTGTGTCGATGCTTCATTTAAACTCCGCAGCGCTCAGCTGTCTCAGTGTAAGCGGCGCTCCTCACTAACATTAGCAGCATTAGTGCTCCGTCGTCTTTTTTGTGGGTTTATTGGTGGCTGGCAAACCAACATAGAACTACATTACCGCCACCTACTGCACTGGAGTGTGACTCGCGCGCGCACACGCAGATTCTAAAAAGCTCTCCGTCACTGCGATGGATTTCATTTAACACAGAGTGGATCATCGCTCGAGTTGCCACCTGTCTCGTAAAATACAGAACCCCGTATGTTACGGGACTCCGTGGAATACGGCTACGTAACATGCAGGGTTCTGTACTATACCGGATGGGTGGCAACTATTGCTGATATTCATTTCCACGCCTCCACTGCTGTCTGTGTGTCTGTGTGTGTTGTGCTCGCTGAGAATTTCAGCTGTTATTTTTGTCTTTACTTCAGCTGTTGTTACCAGAACTGGTTTTCTAGCGAGCGCGGGCCATTAGCACTAGCGATGGCTTGGTACCGGAAGGCCTGCCCCCCCAGGACCGAGGGGCTCCGTCAAAATATTTTTTATACTTTAATCCCTTATTAGTGACTAAATATAGACCTGCAGTAGAAACCTATTTTCGACAATGCTTGTGAATACAAAGCATTACAACATTACTCACACATGCACCATGACTCCCGCAGCCACTAGTTTTTCAGAACACTCATAGCAGGCAGCAGTTTTAACTGCGCAAAGAGACGGTGAGCTCAAGTAGTGCAAAAGAAAACATTTTTCCAGCGTCCAAAACAGCAGCTTTTTCTTTTAGTAACCACCATTAAATCTGTGAAAAGCTGGAGGTCCTTCATCAAGCACCTGATCAGCGAGTGTTAAGGTGAAGAAAAGAGAACTTTGTAGCTGCTCCATCCACCCCTGCCTGTTCACAGGTGAAAAACTGCAGTACGGAAGTTAAAATATGCAGATAAACTGTTAATAAAAAAAGTATTTCTTATCCAATTACTCGATTAATTGATGGAATAATCGATAGAATACTCGATTACTAAAATAATAATTTTATGCAGCCCTAATTTGATTTATTCCATAGTTGGTATCTGTACCCAGTCTTGTTAATGATCTGGCTGAGGGGGTTCAGGCCTATGCAGAACAGCAGTGGGGACAGAGCATCTCCTTAGTAAATCCCTCACTTGATGGTAACTTGTGCAATTGGATTGAAGTTGCCTCTAGAGTTGTTCTCCACATCCCCACAGGCTCTTAGGCTTCTGTTGCTCTTGTACACTTCTAGGCATTCCAGGATCCATGCATGATGACAGGAGTTTCCATGTTATGCTGAAGCAACTTATTGGCCGGTAGTTGGATGGGACTGGTCCCTTCTGGAGATCCTTGGGGATCAGGACAATCTGGCCCTCAGTCAGCCATTCCACGTGTATCTTAGCCTTTAGCAGCTGGTTCATTTGTGCTGCCAGGTGCTCATCGAATGCCATCGATTTCTTTAGCCAGTAGGTGTGAATCATGTCGGGGCCTGGTACTGTCCAATTCTTCATACATGAGACTCTTTCCTGGATGTCTGCCACTGTGATAGTTACTGGATCCTGTTCAGGGATAGGGTTTAATCCCGGGATCCGGGATTCCCGGGAAATGCGATCAGAACCATTTCCGTTTCCCGGGAAACGTTAGACGGGAAACCGGGAAAAAAGTCGCGCGCGTCGATTTGACTTTCAGAAAGAAAAGAAAGCTAAAGTTAAATTTAAGGAAATATTGGGAGAAGGGTTCGTTTAATGCGAAAAGCATTACTCTTCATTTCAGGCACGTTCAGCCTCCGTTTAAGGCTGGCTTCAGCCTTCATCTCAAGCGTTTTAATAGAGGTATTACACAGTTGTGCTTTTTTCCTCTTTAATTTGTTGAAATCGTAGGCAATGTGTTTACCCTAAGGTATTTTGTATTATATAATTTTATATTATTATATATTGTTATATTGCATTATATAGCCTATAAAATATGCCTGCCCTGAACAATAAAGAAATATCTGTTTAACTTCGAGTGTTTCTTTTCCTCATTTGCAGCCGCTTACTAACAATCATGAATTAGGATACGGGCCTAATGTGTGAAGAAATTATCATGAAATAGATTGCTTTAACATATTTCGCTTTTAAAATGGAGTTGAGTAAAATGTATATTTTTTAGGCTATAAGGATTGGCCAGTTTTTCAAAAGACGATTCACAGCGAACCTACTTTAACCCTCAGACATGGTGTTATAAATTTGTTGTTGCCAGAATGGCAATGACCAAGTCGTAGTGCATTACTCAAGGCCCTGTGTTATGTCATATTATAGTGTAGTACGGTAGTTAACTTTTCAATGACTATTACAGCGTTCCACTGGTGGAGATATAGCGCAACAGATGTCGCCACGACAGCGTGGCTGAGCCTTTATCAATGCTGTGGAGATGAACCGTATTGTTTTGCACCAGCAGTTGTAAAATAGCTTGGTATAATTCCATGTACAATGGAGGAATATTCGAATTATATTTGTTAAGGGAGTGTTGAGGAACGATACAACACCGCATAGCTCGAGCACTCCAATGTCGAGATGTAGGTTTTATTGCGTTAATCAAGCCGACGTTGCCCCCTACTGGGCATAACAGGACATAGCTGGAAAGCTACCTCTACAATATCACAATAGGTTAAGGCCGACACAGGCTACAGAAGGCCTAATTAAAATAAAAAAATAAATAAACTTTTTCCCGGGATTCCCGGGAAATGGCTCGTCATTTCCCGGGATTTAATTCATGTCATTTTCGGGAAAAATATTAAACCCTATTCAGGGAGGTTGCTGTGGTTTGCTCTTATAGCCAGTAGACACTGAGCATTGGTGTTGTGTATTGCATCCTTCTCCCATATGCACTTTCAGTATTGCTCCGTCTAAAGCCTTGGTGGGGGTGCTGTTCTCATATTGTTCCCCTGCCACTGAGAGAATACCTTGGATGGTTCAGTGGAAAACATCTGGTTTATTCTTCTGGCTTCTATCTCTCTGGTCTACCTCTTCAAGCTGTTAAGCAAGGCTGTGAGTCTTTGCTTGGCAGTTTCTAAGGCCTCAAGTATGGACAGCTGGTTGTACTTCTTAGCTAACACTTTCTTTATCACACCTTTCTGTAGCTCGGATAGCTGGCTGACTTCCATCCATGCCTTGATCTTAGAATCTAGCCATCTTTTCCATGGAGAATACTGCTCCTTGTGACTGTGCATCTTATAGCCAGTCATCTCAAGGATGACTGTTGCCATGGTATATGTAAACTGATTGGTTTCAGTGATGGTCAAAGTAGGGATTCTTCGTAGTACTGTACTCACATCATCTAGCAGACTTTCAGAGGCTGCTTCACACTCCGCAACCTGTAGTCTTGGTAATTGGCCATGGAAGGGTCCAGATTTCCAGCTTAGCCATGATCTCATCTTTCAGGTCAGCTGCTCTGGTATTCAACGTACCAGTTTGGTACCTATTCGCGGAGTGTGGGGATGATGATATATCCCCCTTTACCTAACATCCTGGCTCCCCCTTGCTGTAGAATTTGTGTTGTACCTTGCCAATCTCTAGCTGCAATAGCAGTTTCTTCTTGTGGCTCCTAGTTGTTTCAATCTGGATGTTGGGTGTCAAAGAATCCATAGCTCCCACACCCTCTCCTCTTCCACACATCCCTTTCACTGGAATTACATGTGTAGTAGCATTCCAACAGTTCCAGAGTCTCATCTCGTGTCTATTTATGCCATATCCTTGTTTAAGTAGCTAAATTATCATTAGTCCATATATATCGTAGTTATATATATAACTACGATATATATACATATAATAACTATGATATATATATATATATATATATATATATATATATATATATATATATATATATCATAGTTATTATGTAAAAAAAACTAGAAAGACAGAAAGATATTTATGTAGAGGACAATGGGAACAACTTTGTAGAGAAAAAAGGAGAGGAGACCAGATGATTGATTTGAAGAGAGGGACCAGTGGGGTGGAATTTAAATTGATGAGTCCAAATAGGGAAACAGAAGAAACAGAAGCAAAATTGGACAAACACGTAGCCAAAGAGAGAGTGAGGGGTGGGACTCGATTAAAAAAATTAATCGAATTAATTAGAAGCTTTGTAATTAATTAATCGAAATTATTTTCATTTTAGTCGCATTTCAAGATTTAACACGAGAAATATTAATTTAAGTTTGGTTGATGAATGAATCAATATACATACGCTTACACTTCAAAATCTTGTTTATTTTTCCACCAGTCTACTACACAGACCAACAAAGGGTGGAAGTGCTCTGTGATAAGCAAACTCAGCATTTTTGTTTGTACTTCCATCTGGAAATTTCTTGTATTTAAATTTCCCATCCACCAGCGTAGTCTCTTCCATCATCTCCGTAGCTGTGTCCAAATTCAGGGGCGGCATCCTTTGAAGGACCCAGCCCACCGGGTCCTTCGCAGCCCACGAAGACTGCAAAGTGAGCGTCTGTGAAATTGGACAGTCTAGCCTTCATATCAGCGTCACCAGCCCTCACCTCAGCGTAGCTCATGTCGCCTAGGAACCATGACAGTGCGAAGCACAGCTGTGGTTAAATGGAGAACGAACTTTTTCTCCTTTTTGTGGTTTAAGTCTTGAATTCAAAATAAGCTGTTAAAATACGCATAACACATTTCAGCATCAAGGAATACAGCTGAGCGAATGATTAATTTCCAACTATATTAAGTGAGACATTAACATTTCATTAAAAATGTTTAATAAACATTATGATGCTTAATTTTTATTTCAGCCAAACCGATTTAATCAGGAACAAATGAAACACTGAAACAAACCAAACACCAGCCGTTAGAGATCATCTGAGTGAGCTATATCCGTGTTTAACTTCCACTCAGCAGCGACAACCAGCGGGGGGTTGAAAATGATGTTACGGCAGTCGGGGCGTTCTCTCCGGCTAAAGCGAGCCTCGATAGCCCAGTCAGCTGACAGCTAGCGAGGTGAGCTGCTGGTGGAGTAGCGGGAACGGACAGCTCCGAAAACAGCAGAGCACTTTTTGCATATAAGTGGTACGAATTTGGACACAGCTCATCACGTTCATCACATTGTGCGTCGATATAATCTGCATGCCTGGAGCTCGTGCAGTGAGAAACGTTCCATGGTGCAAAGTGCGATTAAAATGCGTTAAATTTTTAATTCGTTATTTCCTTGTAATTAATTAATCATAATTAACACGTTAAAGTCCCACCCCAAATATATATATATATATATATATATATATATATCCATAAAAAGAGAGAGAGAGAGATCAGGGCCAGTAAATCACTATACTATAGTAACTAAAACTTGTATGTACACTACTCACAAAAAGTTATTTGATATTTGGCTTTTGGGTGAAATTTCAGGATGAGCCTAAAATGCATTCAAACCTTTACAGGTGAACTTAATGTGACCTTCTCTAACGAGGAGCTTAACGGCAAAATTCACAACAGGTGTTTGATCCTCGAATCGACCAATAAATGTCCTGGTTCATGATGAAGACAACTGTTTAAACACGAGCTCTAACTGAACCAGGACATTTATTGTATGTGTGTGTGTATATGTATGTGCATGTGGGTGTATGCATGGATGTGTGAGTGTGTGTGAGTATATTTACTTTGATTTCTTTTTTATTTTTTCCTTTCTTCCTTCTCCCCCCCCCCCCCCCCCCCCCCCCCCCCCCCCACCTCTTTTTCTTGCCCCTTCTTTGTTGCCTGTCAGACTTGGCATAAATAACTAAATAAAAAGATAAATAAATAAAAATACAAACATTAACAAGAATAGCCTATAGAAAACATATAGAGCTGTTCTTGTTAAAGCAAATATGTTTTGTACATCAGTGCATTCGGATCATCATTCCAATTGTGAAAAATGCCAGACATGACAGGCTAAAAAAAAAAAAAGAAAGAGTTCCCCCACCTGCCAAATCCCACTGTACTAATGACCAATGACTGTACTAATTTTTGTGTTTATGTGTGGAGGCAGAGACACCCTCCACAATGTAGGTAACAGATTCAAGATGAGTACAGTCATTCGAATTTAGGTTGGAATAATGTTTGTATTCTCAGTTTATACCATTTTATTAAATCAGTATAGCAGGTTCAGTTACGTTTACACAAAAATGTCATTCAGTAAGATACTTTTACTTTCTTACTTTGAGTACATTTCAGAGCCTGTACTTTTTACTTTTACCTGAGTAAAGAAGTTGAATCAGTACTTCAACTTTTACCAGAGTATTTTTAACAGAACTATCTGTACTTCTACTTAAGTAAAAAATGTCTGTATTTTTGCTGCATCTGGTAATTTGAGCTTTTGAGAAACCTTCAGAAGAGTGTCAATACAACAGTTTATCTGCTCGTTCTTGGATACAAGGAGCCACAAGTGATGAGCTTGTGAAAGATGAGCTTCCACTGATTTTGAATAAGTTTATGAGAGTGTTTCTTCATGTTATTAAGCATGAAAACAAAATGCTATTCTTATAGCATTTCACAAAGACAGATTTAGAGCATTTTTTTCAGATGGCAGCAGTACAGAGGAACATGTCAGGGAATGGATCCAACTTGGAGCCTACTCTGTATGCTTTAAATATCCCCTCAGTCAGCTAAGCTTTATTTTAAGTGAATGCCCAATGCAGCTATAATTATGATGGGCCTGAGCACAGAAGAAAACTGTAAAACTCTGAGAGGCCTAATTTTTTATGTATTGTTGGGCCAGGCTACATTACAGTGGCAGCACAGAAATAGAAAATGGAACTTTCTAACATGCAGTTAATGTTGTTAATAGGTCTAATATAACCAAATCCTAATTTTCAACAAAGCATGAAGGAACTGAAGGTAAACTGTGAATGAAAACAAACAAATAAGGCAGCACGGTGGCATGATGGTTAGCACTGTTGCCTCACAGCTGGAAGGTCTAGGTTCGAATCTCCCCGTGTCTGTGTGGGGTTCCTCCCACAGCCAAAGACATGCAGTTAGTGGGGTTAGGTTAATTGGTGATTCTAAATTGCCCATAGGTTAGCCCTGCAACAGGCTGGTGACCTGTACAGGTGTACCTGGCCTCTCCCCCTATGACAGCTGGAATAGGCTCCAGCCCCCCCGTGACCCTGAACGGGAAGGATGGAAACAATATGAAGCTGTAAAGATGATAAAAATATATAATAATACCACACAGCAACTATAAAACTGAAAAATATTTCAAAACTAAGTCTAATAAAAGGTTACCACACCAGACGCATACAGTATCACAGTCCTGGGCATAAGTGACTTATCTCTTTGACTAAAAACATGGAGAGCTACATAGGGCATTGGAACCCCTACAGAGCCTTGCGAAAGTATTCGGGCCCCTTCAACTTTTCAACCTTTTGCCACATTTGCACGCCCCACTTTTCAGTTTTTTATTTGTTAAAAAAGTTTGACATCCACTAAATTTCATTCCACTTCACGATTGTGTCCCACTTGTTGTTGATTCTTCACAAAAAATTAAAATTTTATATCTTTATGTTTGAAGCCTGAAATGTGGCAAAAGGTTGAAAAGTTGAAGGGGGCCGAATACTTTCGCAAGGAACTGTATGTAGCTAATCAATTTCTGTCTTTTTTCTGCTTATTTATTCATTATTTTTTTCTTTCTATTTGAGAAAAAAGCAAGTCTGGAATTTACTGAAGTCATTTAATACAACGAGACATGAAGTCACAAAGGTGGATTCGTCGGAAACCTGCTTTCATGGTTTGATTGGTGTACTCCATCATTAGCAAATAAACAGAAGTTTAAAATGCAACTATGACTCACAGAAGTGTGTACTGCGAGATGGAATCTGTGAGCTTCATGGCGTTCCACAATTAAATGTATACTACAGTAATTAACTGTTATAACTGTTATATATTGTTCATGAACAAAGAAATAAATTATTTCTGCAACAAAACAATACAATCCGATCATCACAGTTTGTACTTACAAACATCAGTTTTGTAACAGCTTTCTCAAATATAAATACATAGGTAAATATACCACACACACACATACACGCTCTCTCTCTCTCTCTCTCTCTCTCTCTCTCTCTCTCTCTATATATATATATATATATATATATATATATATATATATACCAACTAACTCCATCTAATTTAATTTTGCAGGAATCTTTGTGAGGAAAACAGTGCTGTGCAAATCTGGAAAACTTTTATTGCTCCTCAGTTAAATTCAATAATTTTCATGTTTATTCCAGCTGCTGTAATACACCAGGTGTCAGCTGGCTGCCTGGGCTGACAAATTTTGCAGTCTGATTGTGCAGTCTGTGGGAGATACAGAGGATCACTGCTGATATGCCACAAGCCCCTAAAGCCATCTATCTATCAAAGGTGAGCAGGAGCTGGGTCATGGCTATGTGAGAGCCTCGGCCTCAGTCTGAAATCATCGGTCTTTCTGCGGGCACACACACACACACACACACACACACAGAAAGAATATATATATTTGCTCATTTTTGGAAAAGAGTTGTATTGCAGGTGGGAGATACTGGAACAGTATCAGTTTGGACTTCAGCATGGACCAGGACAGTTTGTACTCTACTCAAATCCTCTAGGTCTGTAAAACAACTGTAAATTGTGACTCTATTAATTCTTATTCATAAATGTCCTTATCGGGCACTCAGTCAATTCCTGGACCTGAAATGGATACCAAAATGGTAACTGAAAAATACCAGCTAGAACTGAGAACATTGATTCTGAACAATTTCAGAGAAAAATACGTTTAAGTGTCATGTACTGTGCGAGAGGAAAATCAAAATGACAGCATGTCAAGCTGATGCTAGTTAATTTACATTTTCATCCCATACTAAACTAAAAGTCAATATTCCTGAATTGTAGTTTGTTAGTGCCTGTGAAGAGGATCTTTATTATGAATTCAATGGACTTTCGCAGATATGGATTTTAAATAGAGAAATAAACATAAGGAACCAGTGAGCGCATCCATTTTGATCATGAAGAATGCTGAGATGAGAACAGAATTAAGAATGCCTTTGATAAATGTGTTACATAGACATAGCAGGTATAGTTAAAGCTACACACACATACACACACACACACACACACACACACACACACACACACACACACACACACACACACACACACACACACACACACACACCAAACCATAAAACAAAACAAGGCCTGGGTGCACACCACAAGGAGTTGAGTCACCAAGGTCTCCAATTCCATGTATATATGAAATTAAATGGTCATAAGTATATATGATTTATCTGTCTGTAGAAAGATGCTTAATTCTATTATACTTCATGTTATATACAAACAAAACCTATACTGTTTTTTTAAACTTATGTTGTGTATGTCTGTGTACTTTTAAACCCAGTGTACATAAAAGAAGAATTGGGCCCAACTTCTTTAATCTCTTGCCATGTCAAGCTGCATTTATACAGTTGTAATAGACTACACCTGTAGGAGGTGAAAACCTGTCTGATGTTGAGCAGGATGTTAAGGCAGCAATGAAATAAAGCATTGGCTCTAATAATGAGATTTAACAGAATTAGTTCCCAGCAATAACTGAGTGCTTCAGACTCATGCCTCAATAGTACAGGTAACCCCCCTGTCACACAAAATTTACAATTCTCCCTAATTAAGAATAAATATTACAAAAGGTTAATGGCAGTGGCCACTCTTCCGTAAAACCTGTTTTCGGTCCAATTGTCCATATCAGTTTATGGTCATAATGAAGTGGAATAAACATCCTCTGTTGCTTTCATTTGTTATTGATTTGCTAGTCAAGAGAAAAGGCTAATGAGGCATTGTACTTTATTTTTGATCACAGAGCAGAAATGGAGCAGACTATTTAAGTAATACATATTTCACAAGCATGATGCTCTTCAGTAAATATTACAGTATAGGCACATTATTGTACTGCATGACTAATTTGATCTTGAGCTTATCTGGGTAACCTTGTACATTCTTTTCACTATTCACTGAATCTTAAAGTAAAGTAATATAAGTAAAGTAATATAATGTGGGACATTTTCTCAGTCCTACTGACAGAAGTGAAACCAAAATTAAATCAAATCAAACAGCACTGCTCACATTATTTAAAGTTGAATGAATTTTATAACTGCATATGCATGTGTTTTTTTTATATATATATACACACACACACACACACCTGAAGACCTGAAGACCAATCCAGAGAAAAACTGTTTTTCCATATTGTGGAATAAGGAAAAAGTGATTAACGGCAAAGTCCAAAGACATGTTAGGTTAACTGATGATTAAGAACTATCCTTAGCTGTGAAATAGATAAATACTTAACGTGGATATAATAAGGTTCTGTATGACTGCAATCACTGTGAATGGTCAGTAAGACTAGTGCTACATAAATGCCAGTCCATTTTTTCTCATTGCTATCTTTTGATAGCATTGTGTCCATTCTTTTCAGCCCCTCATTGCTTCTACTTCAGTTTAGTGTTACATAGATAGATTAAAACCATTTCTATTATTTTTGTCATCAAAGTAGTGCCGCAATGACAAGACCTCAGTCACAAAGGCCAGTTGGCAACACCCTGGGAATCAATAGTTGAATAGTTGTGAGGGAATAATGTGTATGCCCAACCCGTTTTTAAACTTGCTTTTGGGTAACTTTTGTTTCATGTTCTAGTATTTTTGTTGTGATATTTATCTTGAAAGATGTTATATAAATAAAATTTTACTTATGTACATATTTTCCCCTCATGACCGGTGGCTGCCAGACGGCCACCGGTCATCTTTAGGCCTGTATGACTGGGTCTAACATGTTAATATCAAAGTGTAAAGTGATACTAAAATCTAGACACAATTTATGTTTAAACAACCCCTGGGTGTTGATTGTGAACTCAGCATCTACACCAAGGATATTTTTATAAGAGTTTAATGTGGCCCTCAGTAGAGGTACAAAATAAAAGATAAAGTAATAAATTAGAAGAACTTAAATTAATCAAATGAATTAATTGCAAATTAAAGAGTTTTCCAAATGTTTCTTATAATGAACTGGTACTTATATAGCACTTTAATACTCTGCAGACTCAAACTGCTTTTTACTACAAGCCTCATTCATCCATTCACACATGCTTTCATGTAGTGCTTTATTCTGTGCTGTTAAGCATTTTCTATCATGCAAACACTTACATTCTGATAGATGCATCGGAGCAATTTGGGGTTCAGTCTCTTGCCCAAGGACACTTCAGCACAAGGGCTGAAAATGAACAGACCACTGCACATGTCACTGAACTCATGTCATCCTTTTAAGTGGTCACATTATGGAGGAAATATGGTTACTTCCTGGTGAAGAGACTCACAGTCTTGTGGTCAACAGTCTATCTCTGGCTGAGATAACAGAGAACAGAAAGCGGCATATTGGTCACATGACAATTTGGACCTGGAAATGGAATTCTACGTCATCAATTAACAACCGAATAGTGTATAGTGGGTATATCACAAATTATTTGTGCCACTCAGAAAAGTCTAAATCTTCTCTCATAGAGTACTATAAGACATAGAGTACTAAAGAATACATATTGCAAGTATTTATTGGTTGGAATGAACGTTGCTGAATGGTTGTTAAAAGGCTGCAAGATATGCTTCACATCTACCAGATCCTACCAACAGTCTAAAATTCACTAAACCAAAGGCACTGCTGCTTACAGAGCTACTGGATGCAGTAACATGGAGGTTTTTCTATTATAGTAACCTATATCTAATAACCTATATTTATATCTATTTTGGTATCTAGTACCTAAGTCCTCGGCTTTCTGGATGTTTTTCTGGTATATTCCTGCCCATTTGATTTATGTACATTCCACTGAAAAAGCAAAAAAAAAAAACATAGACTGAAGTTGAATATAGATGACAGAATATGTTGAGTTTTTTGAGCCAATCACAGTGATGCATGATGATAACAGCTGAACGAATGGAATAGCACTTCCTCAGATTCCTGTCAGAGTGGTACAATGCACCATTACATGAATTCACAACAGCTGAAATCTGCAGCCAGAAACAGATGGTGTGTTTTTATCAACAGTGAACCAGCACAAAGATGACAGAAATTAATAATTAAAAAAAAAAAAACTTGGTGTTTATTGTTTATATAATCTGATGCTATTTCAGGCATAGTTCTTTTTTTCATGCTGTAAATGAGCACATCATAGCTTAAATGCAATACAAAAAAAGCATCTGCTTCATAATGCATTTCAGTAATTAAAAAGTAAAACCCATTTTTTTTAATTGTTGGAAAGAAGGCTGTGATGCACAGGGGATTATATAATGGTGTATTATAATGGACCTGTCTGATATGTAGAGGCACATTCGGTTATTCTGTACCAGCCTTGTGTCATTTGCATATGATTTAATAAAGGTAATTAGACAGTTGTGCATAGTGGCTAAAGTACATACATGTCTTGTTGCCTTCCGAAGACCGCTTACTGACTTTAATGAGAAGCTTTTCGTACAGCTGTGGCTAACAGATACATGAAGAAACTGTTTCAAGATAATGATTTTTCTTGAAACAATGCTGACATGCTATTTGATTTATGCGCAGCACTATCTAAACACAGTATATCAGCACAAACACCTCATCCCAGTTGTCAAGCAAGGTGGCATGAAAAAAAAAAATCATACCATAAAAAAATCATGTAATAATCTCTATTTTTAAAAAATAGAGATTAAAAAGCTGATGGAGACTTCTATTCTCATTGCCAAGTCTAGTAGACATTTTCCTCAAATAGTCATTTGAAAAAGGACGATTTCAATGACTATGCAGTCATGTGAAAAACATATACACTTACTATTCAATTAAGAGGGTAAGTAGCAGGTGTGGGAGGAGTTCGGAAAAGACTTTCAGAGGCCCTTGAAGCAATTCTGGCAAACCATCAGGCAACACAGGAGGGGAAAACAGTGCTCTACCCACAGGGTTTATAGTGCAGGTGGGGCACTGCTGACTTCAACTGAGGCAGTGGATGGAATATTTCCTTAATCCCACTGACATGCCTTCTGTAGTGGAAGCAAAGTCTGGGGATGAGGTGGGATGACTCAACCATCGCTGGGGGTGAGGTCACTGAAGTTGTTAAACAACTCCTTGGTGGCGCTTTGAGGCAACTGTTTGTTGTGATTTGGTGCTATATAAATAAAATTGAATTGAATTGGATTGGCAAGGCCCCTGGGGTGGATGAGATTTGCCCTGAGTTCCTGAAGGCTCTGGATGTTGTAGGGCTGTCTTGGTTGACACACCTATGCAACATCACATGGAGATCTCAGTCACCCCCGTCTGCCACTGGATTGGCAGACTGGGGTGTTGGTCCCCATCTTTAAGAAGGGGGACCACAGGGTTTGCTCCAACTACTGGGGAATCACACTCCTCAGCCTCCCCAGTAAGGTCTGTGCCAGGGTGCTGGAAAGGAGGGTCCGTCCGTTAGTCAAAGCCCAGATTGTCCTATGAGGTGTGCTGCAGGAGTATGTGGTGTCTGGCCCGTTGTTGCAGGCCATTCAGTCCCTGTACAACTGCAGCAACAGCTTGGTCCATATAGCTGGCTATAAGTCAGACTTGTTTCCTGTGGGTGTTGGACTTTGTCAAGGCTGCCCTTTGTCACCAATTCTGTTGATAATTTTTATGGACAGAATTTCTAAGTGTAGCCAAGTGGTGGAAGGCTTCTGCCTTGGTGGCCTCAGAATCTCATCTCTACTTTTTGAGGATGATGTAGTCCTGTTGGCTTCAACAGGTGGTGACCTCCAGCTCTCAGTGGAATGGTTCAGAGCTGAGTGTGAAGTGGCTGGCAGGAGAATTAGCACGTCTAAGTCTGAGGCCATGGTCCTCAGCCGGATAAGGGTGGAGTCCCCACTCCAGCTCATGGGCGAGTTGCTCCCCCAGGTGGAGGAGTTTTAGTATCTTGGAGTCTTATTCATGACTGACGGGAGAAGACTGACAGACAGATTGGGGCTACGTCTGCAGTGATGCAGATGCTGCACTGGTCTGTTGTAGTAAAGAGGGAGTTGAGTGTGAATGTGAAGCTGTCGATTTACCGGTCAATCTACATCCCTATCCCTACCCTCATTTATGTCCATCAGCTTTGGGTAGTGACCGAAAGAATGAGATTGCAAATACAAGCGGCCCCGGATAAGTGGAAGAAAATGGATGGATGGATTGATGGATGGATGGATGGATGGATGGATGGATGGATGGATGGATGGATGGATGGATGGATGGATGGATGGACAAAAACCACATGCAAACTTCTGAATGATCCCAGACATTGCTAAAGAAACACATTCTGATTAAATTCTATAATAAATCTACTCCATATAGACAACAGTACTTTTACACATGATGCACCTCAGCACTCAGTAACCTCACTCAGTAACCTCACTCTGTAACCTTACTCAGTAACCTCACTCAGTATCCTCACTCTGTAACCTCACTCTGTAACCTCACTCTGTAACCTCACTCTGTAACCTCACTCTGTAACCTCACTCTGTAACGTTGTGTTCCAGTCCATTTAGAAACCACAGCAGCAATGTTCCTACTTTGCAATAATAGCATTTACAGTTGATTGTGGAGTCTTTAGAAGGGAAGACATTAATAAACTGACTTGTAACAATCCTATTCAGTGAGCTCTGAAGAACAACTTATTCTTTCACAAACATTTGTAAAGGCAGGTTGCAGTATTTGATATTATATATCTGTGGCAACTGGACTGAAAACACATGAACTGAAAGATTAAGAGGTGTAGACCAATACTTCTGGCCATATAGTGCAGTGGTCCCCAACCTTTTTTGAGCCGCGGACCGGTTTAGTGTTAGAAAATATTTCCACGGACCGGCTTTTAAGGTGTGGCGAATAAATACGTCAAAATAAATGATACGACCATAACCAAGTGTGATATTTTCTACGTATAATAATAAAAAACGTGAATCCACTTTGTATTCGTATGCAACTCTATCAGCAGCGTTCTCGTAACATCCCGCCTCAACATGAATAACAGGCTCTCTGCCCACAGCGCTCCCTGGTCAGCTGTTAGAGCCATGGTAAAACATGCCTTCAAAATAAGATACACCGCAAAAACAAATACAGTAGAAATCACCTCAGTCGGATTCAAATGGCCCAGTTTGGGGTCTATTATCGAATTTCGCTGCAATGGCTTCTGCTTCATCTATGAATTTGCTTCTGCAAATTTTATAATCTGAAATTTTACTCGTAAGTGCAAGTTTGTAGCTTACACTTGCCACGATTGTCCCCGGTGAAATGAACTGATATAAACACTAAAACAATTTCCAGGCGTTGTTAGTGTGTGTGTAGTTGTGCATGAACGAGCCGATGCATGGAAGTGGGCGGACAGGAGCTGAGGAGGGTTTTAGCGCTAAACTCATCCAGTTTATGCGATCACATTTAACTGGAAATTTATTACAATGGGACCAGATTTTTCATCCGAGGTAGGTGAATATCCGACGGATTTATGTGATGATTTTATTGGAATTAATGTTAGAAAAAATCAGGACCTGCAGATGCCATCCAACTAGAGCGAAAACCCGATTTGTGCGACTTCGACTTAGGTGATTTTTACTGTATAAAGCGCATGAAAAATACAACTCACCATAACACTGAATCAGTGTAAGCCCCCTGAGCTTGTTTCTCTGATACTCATTTTTGCTGGCTTCTGGTTTGACTGGGTTCGGCCGATTTCACATGGAGCGTGGCTGCAGAGCCGCGGTGTCAAGCGCTGGAGAGTCTGTTTGATGGCTGGGTCTACCTCACTGCTATCCCCGGTGTTGATAAATAAAAATGGTAAATGGACTAGTTCTTACATAGCGCTTTTCTACTCTTGTTGAGCACTCAAAAATTTAAAGAAGCGTTATGTAGGTCAACCAACCGATTTCGTTAGACAGGCCTGAAGCTTCTGGGTTTAATTTTAGCGGTGATGTATCATGTGAGCAGAAACGTCTTGACACGTCAAGAGGAAGTCATGGAGGGAAGTAACAGAGCGAATCCGCCCATTTTTCAAAATAAAATATAGTTTAGGCGCAGATAATAAGTAAAATGGAAATAATTTAAGTTATTTATTCTTTATGTGCGGCCCGGTACCAAATGTCCCACGGCCCGGTACCGGTCCACGGCCCGGGGGTTGGGGACCTCTGATATAGTGTATTCATTTACACTATTAATTTGCAGCATCTGAAAACAACTATACCTATACTTAACTGCAGACTTCTTGGGAAGACCTATTTTCTGTCCTGGTGTTGGTTTAATTCTGTCTGACAGTTCAAATATTGATTTGTTCCTTCAAGGGCCAGACCCACAAGAGATCTCACTGGTAAGTTCTACATGTAATGCCATGTAATACCAAATGTCTTGTGTAATGGAAGACAGTGCAAACTGACTGGCACTGAGAACAGGTTCATAGATAATCAATCCCATGAAATTTTGATAGACTTCATGGCAATCATGGAGTTGAACTCTCAGGACAGTTTAATGTAGTTTAGTAGCCATGAATTCATTATTGACTTTAAATACAGTTCGTTGTCTTTGTCCTATCACAGGAACAATGAACAGTTTGCTATCTTCTTATAATCAGTAGTAGCGCTAAGGATGTTTTTCCATCAGTCCATTTTTTTGGGGTGGCTGTGGCTCAGGAGGTAGAGCAGGTCATCTACTAATCAGAAGTTTGGTGGTTTGACTCCTGGTTGCTCCAATCTACATGCCAAAGCATCCTTGGGCAAGATACTAAACCCCAAGTTGGTCATGGATGCAACTGTCAGAGTATGAATGTGTGTAAATGCACACACATTCATACAAGCACTATTTCAAAGTACTCGCTATCTAACGCGAGTACTTTGAAATAGTGCTTGTATGAATGTGTGTGTGAATGGGTAAATGCAAAACTTGTATAAAATGCTTTGAGTGCTCAACTAGAGTAGAAGACGCTATAGAAAAACTAGTCCATTTACCATTTCTCAGTGGACTCATGTTTCTCTTCTGAAGAGAATTTTCCAAAGCGAACTGATGCCAAAAGCATAACCAAAGAATCATCAAACTCATATGCAAAGCTGTGCAAAGTAATGTTGCAACTAATAAGACTTTTGGGCATAAAAATGGTCCAAAAATGCATCTGGTAAATGTTTTTTTTTTTTTCTCTTCTCCATTTAAAAAGTGTGGTGATTAAGATTCCTGCCTCAGTTTTACACCCATTTTAGTGCCTCAAGATGCTTTATATTACCTTTGCCTTGAATTTTAAAGTGCATTGAAGTGAATATACACTCACTCATTGAACATAAAGTTTTAATGATTGCTAGTACTGAAAAAATAAAAAAAAAATCTACACTGAATAGCAACACAAGCAAAATAAGTATTGATCTTTAGCACTGAATCCATTCTCATGCACACTCAGACAACTCAGACACAGTCCTGCAACTAATAAAGTAAATCCTGCACCGATAACAATAGAAGCTCCTGAAACATAAATGACACAAAACCAACACAAGTCACCAAGTAGATAGTCCAGTCTGCCTCACTGGTGTCACAGTTATTGTAGATATTGAAGTCCCCAGACTCATGACACATTAACCCAAAGAGTGACATGCAACTGTTTCTCATCTTTTTAAGAAAGAAAATAATACACTGTCTCTCCAGTCTCTTCAATCACAGATAATTAGATTAGGTAATCTCTTCATTTGTTATGCTTTTCTGGTGTGGTTATATGGCAGAGCACTATTAATATAAAAAAGTCAGTAATGATTAGATAACATTTGTTTGCATTTAACCAAACTTCTTCTCAAATTAATGTGTTTTTGTTGCCATGCCAAACCACAGGCACGAGTCTCAGTATTAACCTTGGTCCATTCTAACCAAGAATCCACCCCAGTCACCTCTGAAGCAATTCATTAATATGGTACAGTACTAACTCAGTGGAAAGAATTAAAGCCATCAAATACCACACAGATGAAAGCACAAAAACCTGAGGTTTTTAAAGGCATATAAATGCAAGCATCTTGCCTGATTAAGTCAAGCATTAACATAGAACAGCAGATTAATGCAAACAATAGTTTGTTTTCTTCAGTCTTTAGTAAAGAATAATGGAACAATGCAACTGAGCACGTACCATGCAACATTCCTGGTTTTGGACATACTATACTTGAAGTGCTAGTCCTATGCATAATGCTACATATTGTTTTAATATTCTCTGCATTAATGCTATCCTTCAACTGCCTCCAGAACATTTACATCCATTCAATTACTTGTAATTAATTAGTCCTATTACAACAGGGCCAGATTATTTTCCTGTGAATGATCATGCTGTAATGATTATCTGGAAATGGGTTATAAAAAAAACATGAAATCCGCCATGGACTGCTCATGGGCTGATTAACACTGAGGGATAAGCGGAAGACAAAGAGGCAAAAGGAAAGAACCTGTAGAAATATTGACTGTATATAAAAGATGGACTGTTACATCTTCCATTTGCTTGTCAAGTCCTGTGTTCAAGCTTTGATAGAAGTGTTTTGGCCAGCATCAAAACATACCAATCAACAGCTCTTTATCATCTTATTTTACTCTAATTTCAACTGTTAACTTAAAACTTTTAAATCATGCTGTACTTCAAAAGACTTAAAACTAGCAAATCAGACCATAAATTCATTAAGGATGTGTTTAATGAAGTAGATCAAGTCTCACATACTTCTAAACAACCTTAGATTTTTTTTTTACCCCCAGAGAAGCTGTCCTCCACTGACCATTAGAAATGTCCATTGATCTGGATGCTACAGCCATGTTTTTATATAGTCAGTGTGTAGAAAAGTAGAAAGCAAAGAAAGTGAGCTATCATTAAGATAACACCACAAATACATCAGTAATCTGCTCTACATCCAAATATTTTAAATACAAACAAGTTACCTGAAGAGGAGATGAGCTTCCAGCTGATGGAAGGCTCTGGTTTACCACTAGCTTGGCACATCAGGGTGATGTTGGAGCCTTCATTTACCACAACATCTCTTGACAGGTTGGTGATTTTCGGTGGCACTGTGCAGGAAAATCAAATATGGGTGAATATAAACATACATCTTACTGATTTTAAAAGGCACTCCTAAAAAACAATCTTTATGATATCACCATGATAAGCTATTATTATTATTATTATTATCATTTACATATTTCACTTTGAAAATTGATATTACAAAGGCCTGTATTACCCACTTAGAATGTGCTGTTTTACAAACAGGTATTTAGACAGGAAAAATCTTGCAAAGAGACAATGACGTTGCATTCTAGGTACTGTCTGAAACAGAACTGTATTAAACTCAGGGGGAAAATAAGGTATGTTGGCCTCTGATCCATTAATTTTGGTTAATTCTTTTCCTCTTTTGTCCTGCATGTGTTTTCAAGCCCCTAAACATAACAAAACTGCATGAATTGTCAGATTAGGCCTTAAATGCCACCAGCACAATCTTCCTGGCAGGAAACAGAAAACATGACACCCATTGTTTATGTTCAACAAAGGGCTCAACCACCAAGCATTCTGCTGATACCTAAGAGAGTGACATCCCTGATATGTGGCATTTAAATGGCATTTAAAACAGTTTTAGTGATCTGAGCAATGAACATCTGAACAATGGACATCTCATAAAAACATAGCTTATGAGGAATGGTAGAGGATAATTAGCATCAACAATTAAAGATATCACAAATGTTGAATCAATTAAATTAATTTGAAATTGACAAGCTTGTTGTGTTTGTCCTTTTTTTGTGTTTTACATATTAGTCTATGTATTTAGAAAAATTTAGGGATGCATTTTTCAATCTATTCGCTGAAGTTGTCCAATCAGCATTTGCAACTGTATCAAGTGCCTTTTGTAAACCTTTGTGAACACCTCAAGTGAGCTGCCTGCTTGAATGTAAAGATACTCCCTCTGTGTGTGTGTGTGTGTGTGTGTGTGTGTGTGTGTGTGTGGGGGGGGGGGGGGGGGGGGGCAGTTATGTAGTTCTGGTAAAAGATATGCAGCCCTCCACTTTACAGCTCTTGTGAAAAGCTTCACATTTGTTAAAATGTGAGGAAACATGCACTCAATGACACTGTGGTTAAAATTTGTACAATGTGGAGTAAAACGTGTCCTTTGTCATTCTTTTTTTCACCAAATGCAAAACAGTTTCTGATGTATTATGCAGGCAATTTGCCAGAGAAGTTGTTTTTTCAACATGAAAATCTGAATTAAAACATAAAACAAAATAGTATAAACTTAATTTCCTCTTCTGGAGCACACAAATCTGAAAGGGAAATTATTCTTTTGACAAAATGGAATCACTGCCATGTCTAATTCACTCCGCTTTGTGAATCTTTTATTTCCCTATAGGGACTGCTTTGAATCCAAGAAGAGAGAGTTAGATATGTTCATTCTTGTCTTACTTGAGTGAAAATGAAACCCACTAGCCAGCATTACTTGACATTCATGACTGCCTACCATGAAGCTCAGGGACTTAAAGATTTT
This sequence comes from Archocentrus centrarchus, assembly GCF_007364275.1. Lineage (NCBI taxonomy): Eukaryota > Metazoa > Chordata > Actinopteri > Cichliformes > Cichlidae > Archocentrus > Archocentrus centrarchus. Next base: position 35,210,329 of record NC_044359.1, on the reverse strand, counting down.
CTAGAAGGAATGGATGAAAAAGTGGCATCCCTACCACATGCAGATTTACGCTGAGGTCACAAAAGAGTGGAGGAGGCACTAAGAACAAATCCATATGATCATCACTGTTTTTTTTTACATATATCTAAGTGATATAAGCCTAAAATACCGATAGCTATATCAACATATTTCCTGATAATGAAGGCACAATAAAAGCATTCAGTAGTTTGTTTATGAGTGTGTCTTATTGACTTGAGTTAGTATGACTGAGAACACTAATATTTCTACCTGAAGATTCCTGGTGGTCCATCTTAAAACTACATCCAGAACCAATATGGAAACATGTTCAGAATTTAATGTAATTTGGCAAAGTGCATTTCAAAAAATTCTCATAATTGAAATGTTTTGTGAGATGCATACCCCTTTTTCTGAAAAATACAAATATTCTCTGAATGGCATAAGATAATTTAACTTGGTTCCAATACTGCCTCACTTGTGAAGAACTCCTGAGGATTACTGTGCTAGTAGTGAATTGATTGAAAATAAATTCTGAAGCACGTAGAGTTGTATTGTGTTTGAAATGTCTTCTGTATAAAACAGAGCTGCAAAAATTTATTGATTTCTTGGCAGCGAGGTAATTTTATGGCTCCTGGTCTCTTTTCTCAAGGCAGCCTGCTTAATCAAGCAGTCTTCTGTATAAACTATTGGACAAACATCCTGTCAGCATGAGAAGGCTGCCATGGTAGTTAAAGGGTAGAGCATCGCTGTTACCAAGGACTGTTAAATACAGCAATCAGAATATCAAACAACAAAACAACACACATAAGGTAAAGTTTATATACATAAATAAATGAGTAGGAAGAAACCATTTTTTTCTAAAACATTTCACATTTAAGAAAACAAATATCTATGTTTCCTTAGACGTTGATGACATCAACCTAATTTCACAGCATTTTAATGCTAAATGTTCTGCTGCATTTCACTGGATGATACTCAAATAAAATATTTTAACACAGAACACATGGTTCACATTGCTAAAATAATAAGATCAAAGAGATACAGTACTTTTATTAATAGCAAAAAATAATGGAAATGCCGCCTACATTGGCAGGAAAAACATTGTGTTCCTTTCTGGATTTTTTGCTGTTTTTGGGTCACTGTTTTGCTCTTCCTCCTCAAAACATTCTTGTAAATTCTCTGTTGACTGCCCCTCCCTCTGTACTGCTTTAGAGTTCACCTATTAAAAATCTTAACACACATGGGACAACTTCTCAGCTCATTCTCTGCAGGTGGTCACTGACTTAACTGTGATGTTAAATACTTTCAGTTTACTTCGGCTCCATTTCAAGTTCTCACAGTGTGGAGTCCATTTTGAATTCAGCAAGATATAAGCACATGTTTCATGAGCTGTAATGCTGATTTTCTGATCCCTAGACACTGTGAAACTAGTATAAAAAGTATAATTCAGTAAGTGAATCGAATCAGCATCATCACCCTTAATATAAACTGATGTCTGCTACCCTTGATGTAACCTAACATTGACCATGAACACCATGTCTGCTGTAATTGGACTGTAAATGACTCTACGTGTTCACTGCTTCATGCTTTAGTATAGACTGCTGCTTGTGCGCCTTGAGAGTGCCCACACTGTGTACTAGCATGGCTGCCTAAACAAGCTGGAAATGAGTGAACACACTGTGCCAGGGAAAGAAATTCAGTCATGGGTTTCCATGGCCAAGCAGCTGCATCCAGGCCTTACATCACCAATACACAACGTTGGATGCAGCACACTGCCGCTGGACTCTAGAACAGTGGAGATGTGTTTTCTGGAGTCATGCTTCTCTGTCTGGCAATCTAATGGACTTGTCTGGGTTTGGCGGCTGCCAGGAAAATGGGACATGTCTGATTTCAATTTGCAAGTGTAAAGTTTGGTGGAGAGGGATGTTGGTGATGTTGGCTTGTTTTTCAGGAGCTGAGCCTGGCCCCTTAGTTCCAGTGAAAGGAACTGTTAATGCTTCAGCATACCAAGACACTTTGGACAATTTCATGCTCCCAGCTTTGTGGGAACAGTTTAGGGATGGCCTTTTCCGGATCCAACATGGCTGAACGCCAGTGCACACAGGAAGGTCCATAAAGACATGGATGAGTGAGTTTGGAGTGGAAGAACTTTACTGGCCTGCACAGAGTCCTGACCTCAACCCAACAGAACACCTTTGGGATGAATTAGAGCAGAGACTGTGAGCCAGGCCTTCTTGTCCAACAGTGTCTGACCTCACAAATGCGCTTCTGGAAGAATGGTCAAAAATTCCCATAAGCACACTCTTAAACTTTGTGGAAAGCCTTCCCAGAAGAGCTGAAGCTGTTATAGCTGCAAAGGGTGGGTCGACATCATATTAAACCCTATGGATTACAAATGGAATGTCACTCAAGTTCATATGGGTGTGAAAGCAGACAAAAAAAATACTTTTGGCAATATAGTGTACGTATTTGAGTCAGTACGTATTATTTTAACCCTGTTTGGATAAGAGAAAATTCTAAATAAAATCAAACTCATGCACCCAGTTCTATCTGGTACATGTCATGCAGAGGAATGTCCTTCCATAATGGTTCCTGTTCTTCCTCCTCGTCTTTCTTGGGTTTCTGCTGCCTGAGGTACTCACTAAGTATATAATCCTTTGTGGTCATCTTCCTGATGTATTCACGGATCTTTGTTGTTTCATCTAGAAAGTGGTTCTGACGCTCACTAGTCCTTGGCCACCTTCCTTCCGCTTAGCGTACAGTCTCAGGGTGCTGGATTTAGGGTGAAACCCTCCATGCATGGTAAGGAGTTTTTTTGTCTTTACATCAGCGGCTTCTGTGTCCTCTTTTGGCCAGTTTTTCATCCCAGCACGGTAGCTGATAACTGGCAGGGCATAGGTGTGGATGGCCCAGATCTTGTTCTTCCCATTCAGCTGACTCCTTAGGACTTGCATTACTCTCTGCAGGTACTTGGAGGTTGCAGCTTTCCTAGTGGCCTCTTCATGGTTCCCATTTGCCTGTGGGATTCTATGGTACTTGTAGTTGTCCTCAATGTTTACAATGTTGCCTTCTGGTAATGCAGTCCCTTCAGTTCTGACTACCTTCCCTGTCTTTGTTACCATCTGACTACACTTCTCTAGTCCCAGTGACATTCCAATGTCATTGCTGTAGAATCCTGGTGGGGTGGATCAGTGACTCGATGCTCCACTGTGTGGGAAGAGCTTTGTGCCCCTCATGGGGAGGACATCGACAGCATCACGGACTGCATCACTGATTACATCAATTTCTGCGTGGAAAACACTGTGCCCACCAGGAGGGTACGGTGTTTTTCAAACAACAAACCCTGGATCAACTCTGAAATAAAGGCTCTCCTGAAGGAGAAGAAGAGAGCCTTTAGATCAGGAAATAAGGAGGAGCTGAGAGCCGTGCAGAAGGATCCGAGAAGGAAAATCAGGGATGGAAAAAACATCTACAGGAAGAAGATGGAGGACCAGCTACAGCAGAGCAACATCAGTGGGGTTTGGAGGAGTTTGAACTCAATTTCAGGCCACAAACCAAGCCCTAGGGTTGTGGGAGACTTAGAATGGGTGAACAACCTGAACCAGTTCTTTAACAGGTTTGACCAGCCACCCACCCCTCCCCCAGCCCAGTCCCCCCTGCTGTCAGCCCCACCATCTTTAATGACTGCCAACCTTTCTTCTTCTTGGGACCTCACACCTCTCAGCTCTCAGCCATCACCCCCCCCCTTCACTTCTGAGGACTCCATCTCACAACCCCCATCCCCCACCTCCATCTTGTCCCTCTCAACTCATCATGTGAGGAAGGAGCTACGTAAGATCAAGGTGCGAAAGGCTGCTGGTCCAGACGGCATCAGCTCCAGGCTCCTGAGGTGCTGCGCAGATCAGCTGTGTGGCATCATGGGATACATGTTCAACCTGAGCTTGAAGCTGGGGAAAGTACCACAACTGTGGAAGACCTCCTGTGTGGTACCGGTACCAAAGAACAAACATCCAAAGGATCTTAGCAGCTACAGGCCGGTAGCCCTGACATCGCATCTAATGAAGACCCTCGAGAGGCTGGTCCTCAACCATCTACGCCTCATGGTGTCGTCTTCGTTGGACCCGCTGCAGTTCGCCTACCGGCCTGGCATCGGGGTGGATGACGCCATCATCTACCTCCTGCACCGAGCTCTGACCCACCTGGAGAAGCCTGGAAGCACTGTGAGGATCATGTTCTTTGATTTCTCCAGTGCTTTTAACACCATCCAGCCAGGACTTCTGAGAGACAAGTTGGAACTGTCAGGAGTGGACCACCACATCTCCGAGTGGATACTGGACTACCTCACTGACCGCCCACAGTACGTGAGGACACAGGGCTGTGTCTCTGACAGGCTGGTCTGCAGTACGGGGGCCCCACAGGGAACTGTGCTGGCACCGTTCCTCTTCACCCTCTACACTGCAGACTTCTCCATCAACTCCCCACGCTGCCATCTGCAGAAGTTCTCTGACGACTCTGCCATAGTTGGCCTCATCACAGGTGAGGATGACTCAGAGTACAGACAGTGGACTCAGGACTTTGTGGACTGGTGCCAGCGGAACCACCTCCTGATCAACGCCGCTAAAACCAAGGAGCTGGTGGTGGATTTCCGCAGGCGCAGACCCACCACACGGACACCGGTGAACATCCAGGGAGTGGACATTGAGATAGTGGACTCTTATAAGTACCTGGGTGTTCACCTAAACAATAAACTGGACTGGACTCATAACACTGATGCGCTCTACAGGAAGGGTCAGAGCAGACTCTACTTGCTGAGAAGGCTGAGGTCTTTTGGAGTGCAGGGGACACTCCTGAAGACCTTCTATGACTCTGTGGTGGCATCAGCCATCTTCTATGCAGCAGTATGTTGGAGCAGCAGCTTGTCTACAGCTGAGAGGAAGAGGATAGACAAGCTCATCAGGAAAGCCAGCTCTGTCCTAGGATGTCCTCTCGACTCAGTGCAGGTGGTGGGAGACAGAAGGACTCTGACCAAAATAACATCACTGATGGACAAGGTCTCCCATCCCATGCATGAAACTGTTGCTGAGCTGGAGAGCTCCTTCAGTGACAGACTGCTGCATCCTAAATGCACAAAGGAGCGTTACCGCAGATCCTTCCTCCCAGCAGCTGTAAGACTTTATAATCATCACTGCTCCCAACAAAAACCACAATAACCTACACAATGTAGGATAATATATAATATACTGTAAATAGTCCGGCACATCATGCACATTGTATATAGTGTTATTATTATTAGTAGTATTAAGGTTAATATTGTTTGTTGATTTTATATATATTCTTTTCTTAATAGTGTGAATTATTATATCTTTATTTATATTTATAATAACTGCGGCTGCTGTTACACCCAAATTTCCCCTCTGTGGGACAATAAAGGCTGTTTCTTCTTCTTCTTCTTCTTCTTCTTCTTCTTGTTCACTCATAGCATACAACTTAATGTCATATGTAGAGGAGGTGGCTCATGGTTGCTCCATTTCGTAGTTGATATCTCTTGTTGATGATCTGGCTGAGAGGATTCAGGCCTATGAAGAACAGCAGTGGGGACAGATGTTGCAAATATGTTTGGTACAACAACGCGTTTGTATCATGATTTTGTTGGCGAAAACTGGCAGAAATGACAGACTTAAAAAAACAAAAAAAGAAAAAAGACGTATGCTGCACAGTCATTCTACCCTGGAAAAAGAAAAGTTCAAAAAAGTTATTAAAGTATAGATTTCCCATGATATTTATACTCATGACAACTGTATGCAAACTTTTGACCACAACTTTAACTTGTACACTGAAGTGAATCTTTTTCAGTTAACCTCATTTAATATGCTAATCTCACCTTATATGATTTTAAGTTAATTTACTATACTATAAGTAATCTCTCTCTTAATATGCTAATTTTAAGTTTGTTTTAGGGTGGAGGGCAGTGGTCTTTTTGACCTGACAGTTTAACACAATCTTGGAGAGTGAGAGGATGCCTGACAAATAGAGATGACATATACTGAACAAGGGGAGTATGTAGAACTGTATCTACAGAAGGATAAAGCTGATGGGCTATACCATGAAGCTATGGGAAAGAGTTGTTAAAGCTACATTAAAAAGAAAGGTGATAATCCCTAAGTAGCAGTATGACTTTTTACAGAGAAAGAGCACTACAGATGCCATGTTTGCTGTGGGAGCATTGATAGAGAAGTATAGCGAAGGTCAGAAGGAGATGCAGTGTGTCTTTGTGGATCTAGAAAAAGCATATGATAGGGTGCCAAAAGAAAAAATGTGGTACCACATGAGGAAGTCAAGGGTGGCAGAGAAGTGTGTGAAGCTGTGGAGGACATCTATGAAGACAGCGAGACAATGGTGAGGTGCACAGTAGGAGTGACAGATGGGTTCAAGATGCAGGTGGGATTACATCAGGGATTGGCACTGATCCCCTTCTTGTTTGCGATGGCGATGTACAGATAGTTCAGGTAGGAGGCTACACACTTCATGAATTTCTTCACAAATTTTAACCCATCCATCCATCCATCCATCCATCCATTCGCTTCTGCACATCCTGTTCAGGGTCGCGGGGGGGCTGGAGCCTATCCCAGCTGTCATAGGGCGAGAGGCAGGGTACATTCTGAACAGGTCGCCAGCCTGTTGCAGGGCCAACACAGAAAGACGAACAACCTTTCACACTCACTTTCACACTCTCATTCACACCTATGGGCAATTTAGAGTAGCCAATTAACCTAACCCCAGTAAGTGCATGTCTTTGGAATGTGGGAGGAAACCGGAGTACCCGGAGGAAACCCACGCAAGCACGGGGAGAACATGCAAACTCCACACAGAGAGAGGGAGAGGCCTGGGCCAAGGTGGAATCGAACCCAGGCCTTCCAGATGTTATTCTAACTGTGAGGCAGCAGTGCTAACCACTGCGCCACCATGCTACAAATTTTAACCATTAGAGAAAGAAATATTCAGAACTATTATTATGTGCAGCTTCTTTCAGTACTAGTCATATTGTTTTTTCACTGACCTTTCTGAGTTAACTTCAATAATTACTTCCTCCAAACCATCAACATGTCCATTAGACCCCATTCCTACAATATTGTTCAAAGAAGTCTTACCACTAATTAATACTTTGATCTTAAAGATGATAGTCTATATTAGTGGGCTACATACCACAGGCCTTTAAAGCGGCAGTAACTAAACCACTACTTAAAAAGCCATCATTTGAACCAGCTGTCTTAGCTAATTACTAACTCATTTCCACCCTTCCTTTTATTACAAAAATTTTTGAAAGTGTAGCTTGTGGTCTGTGGCCAGCCGCAGGTAGGAACGCCCCTAAGCATCATTTGGGAAAACTGGTGGTAATGTCTTGTGTATCCACCAGGAGGAGCAGTGACAGTGGAAGTACATTCAATTACAATCCGCTATGCTGTATATTCATACATATTATATTTGCTCGGGGGTTCTGTCATTCTAACAGAATCATAATGTTGAACCTTTCTGTAAAAAACACTGATATAAATATTTGCTTGCTGCCAGTAGAGGATGGACACACTGAACAAGCTGACTAATGAACATGAAAGCATAAAACAATTATTTAACTGCACTGCTAATGTTTTTTAAAAGAAAGGTAAAGTTAAAATGTAAACATGAATTGATTATTGCTGAGTTCTGTCAGTGAAAGCCGCATTTATACGACAGAGGAGTGGGATTGCGCAACAATTCTGTATGTGCCTGTGTACTCTGCTTTAAAGAAATATGGCACAAATCTTAAATATAAAAGTGATTTATGAATGTGTGTGAATTTTAGACGGTAAGCACTTAGCTTAGCTACACATGAAAGTGCTTGTATGAATGGGTCTGAATGGGTGACTGCAAATATGTTGTGTAAGCACTTTGAGTGCTCCATAAGAGTAGGAAAGCGTACATGTGTGTGCATGTGTGTGCGTATGTGTGTGTGTGTGTGTGTGTGTGTGTGTGTGTGTGTGTGTGTGTGTGTGTATGTGTGTGTGTGCATGTGTGTGAGTGTGTGGACAGCAGGGCCTGGGCCTGTGGTTCACTGAGCCTTGGCACCTGTGGGACATGGTTGCGGAGGGTGGGAGTCCCCCCTCCCTATCACTCCCTATCGCTTCCTGCTGCTTCCTGCTGGTTGCCACTGCTGCCCCTGGAGTGTCGGGTGCCCGTGGGTCCCGGGGTTCGCGGCTGGATGTCTTGGCGTGGTTCTTGGCCCGCTCCCTTGGCGGTTGTGGCCTGGGGGTGGCTCGGGCCTCTTTGGCGGGGGGGGGGGGGGCTCTGCTGGGTGTCGGGCGCTTCTCGGGCGCCTGGGGCCCTGGGGCCGCATTCGCGGCTCGTGCGGGGGATGCCGGCCCGCGGCGGGGGTTGGCTGCTCATTGCCTCTGGCTGTCTGGACTCTTGCTGTTTGGCCGTGGGGGGGTCCGTCTGGGGTCTCCCTCCTTCCTCCTCTGGGGTGTGTACGCAGTTGCCATCGGGATGTGTGGCCTCTCGTCTTCTGATGTCCTGGTGGGCCGTGGATAGGCCGCGTCCCCTGGGTCCTTTCCCGTTCGCCTCTGGATCACGAGGGGCAGGATTGCAGTTTCTTGCCTCCATTGGTGAGTACGTTCCATGACAGAGGCACATACACACATTACTTGCAAGCAACAGCAGGATTATGTGTGTGTATGGGTGTATGCGTATGTGTGTGCAGGTGTAGATATGTGGATATCATTCTTTGATTATTCTTTTCTCACCTTTGTTTTGTTTTTGTTTTTCTTTCTCACTCCTTTTTTTTCCCTTTCCTTTCTGCCTGTCATGCCTGGTATAAATAAATAAAATAAAATCAAAATACAAACTAAATACATGCTAACAAGAGTAGCCTATTGTAAAACTTAAAGAGCTATTCTTGGAAAAGCAAATATGTTTGGTACACAGCGTATTCGGATCATATTCTGAGTGCGAAAACTGCCAGACATAACAGGCTAGAAAAAAAAAAAAAAAAAAAAGAGTAGGAAAGCGTTATATAAGAACTAGTCCATTTACTATTTACTGTCAGATCAAATTAAGTTTGGCAGCAGAAGCAGGACATTGTGGAGGCAGTGGGTGGTCATATGAATGCAGATGACACGTTATAAGCTACCTTTATTAGGTAGCTTTTAAAACTGATAAAAGTGTAGCCCGAAGCTGCGTTTATAGAACTTCTCACAGGAGACTGAAAATTTCTAACAGGAGACTGAAAAGGAAGACAGTTTGGATTGCTCAGTGCAGCGCTACTTTTTTAAAAACCTATTTATTTAATTAATTACTTACTTAGTTATTTGATTCACTGAAATAATTTGATGAAAATAAAGTTTGGTGATTTGCAATTGAAAACGTGTGAAAGGTCATACTGACTAAAAATGTATCCATCTATTTTAGATTTTCAAAATTTGTTCCACCATTGGTTGTAGCTTTGTTTTAGACAATGAAAATACTTCAGCATGAAATGATAATAAAACATTTGTGAATCAAAGAAGTCAAAGTTTTTGTGAACAAAGCGACATTTCTTGGTGACACTCTGCAATTGAGGAAAAGGGGTATTTTTTATGCTGGGAAGTAGATATGCCCAGAAGAAGGAGGGGGACTTCCAGTGGGCTGTCAGCCGAGGACCTGAGCGTGGAGGATTGTGTGTATATATATATATATATACACACAATTTTTAGTCTTACTTTGTTAGAGCTCATTCCACCAAAACATCTCTTTTTTCAGAACCACCAGTGAAAAGATGCATTTGTTGATGTTGGTCTTGACCTCTGCCTTTGACATTGTTGACCATCTCATTATGGGTGTATCAGTGTTTGATTTGGAGTGGTTCTCAACATATCAAGATGTTTCTAAGTTATAGATATCGCAGAGGTGCTCAGACTCTATTAAAAGTTGAATGGCTGACAACTTTCTCCAACTTAATGAAGAGAACACAGATGCCCTTGTTTGCCCCTGACAGATTTGTACCTAAAATAATGGAAATTCTAGGTCCCTTTACCACATTTACTAAATCTTCTATAAGGAACTTTGAGGGTTCTTTGGATTCATGTGGGAACGGTGTGGCAGGCAGTGTGGACCGAAATGCAGAACTCCGAGGCAGACTGAACTTAAAAGGTGGCTTTGTTGTAGATAGTGTGAAACATAACGCAGAGGAATGGCACTGTAACAAAACTCAAACTGAATGGAAGCCAGGACAAAACCACACCTCCATGAGGGAGGAAGTGACAGAGAATGGATGGAAATGCAGACAATAAATATACAGGGAATAACTAGGGATAACAGGAAACAGCTGGGGAGCGATAACAGGAAAGAGTGGAATAATAATAATGGAATAAACTAATAACACAGGGGAAGCAAAACTAAAAATGTACAGGGAACATGAGACTGTCAAAATAAAAGGACACACCTAACAAGGTACATGTTGACTTAACACAGGGGGCTGGCACACAGAGGAAAACTAAACAGGGACCAAGGCACATGGAAACAGACAAAGAGAAACACAGACACGGGACAGAGACACCGACTAGTCACAACACAGGGAATAAAACTCAACACAAAAACACAGCAGGTGAGGGTCATGACAAAAGGACAAAAGCGACACAAGAACACAGACACAGGGGAGACAGGGACAAAGGGAACTAGAAAACCACAACTGATAACAAAGCCAGACCTAAGATGAACAATGAAAACCAAAACAAACCTGGAAATAACAAAACTCAGTGAAACCAGAACTAAACACAAAACGCTGGGCACACGGCCCAGGACCATGACAGCTTCAGCCTTCACTTTGGATGAACACATCTAATCTCCGGTTCGCTCATGCTTTCATCACTTCAGAAATATTTATTTAAAGCTTACTTGGACTGTCTGCAGATTGTCCAAAATTTTTTCCAAAACTTTTCTAAATTCTCAATTACACTATTGCTAATTCAGTTACTGTACTGTCCTGCCCCAACGCCTTGCCAGGGTCGACAGCTGGTTAACTCCTCTCCAACAAACCACACAGATGACAGGTTCCAGTTAACTCTTTATGGTAAGTTGAAGTAGGGTAAAACTGTGAAACAAAATACAATTCCATTCAGAGGGCGATTTGACAGTGCTATAGAAGATAGCTTAGAAGCTAGATTAGCTTAACCAATAAATAACAAATATAGAACTCTACTAAAGGTTAGCAGGGCTCTAAACTAGGTGGATTAACATTTATCTTGTTTTATATGCATATAATTAATACAACATACCGACGATGCCTCCAAGGGCTGACTTGAGACTCAACAGACAGAAATCGCGTATCAAGCTTGTTTTCACAATGTCCACTGCTCATGACGTCATCAGTCGATGCCGCAAGCATAAAAACACTACCCTTGTTCCCTAGTAGATGGCAGCAAAGGAACATGAAAAACTTATAAACACCAAATTTCTCAGCAAAGAAAACAGGAGGACAACATGAAACAGAACAGTTACTCTATTAACGCAGGAGTCAACTTTAAGATTCTGGTTATGACTTTTAGAGCTCTCTATGGACAGGTTCCATTGTACATAAGTGCATTTTTACATCCATACATCCCTAGCGGGTCTCTGAGGTCATGTGATGAGGGTCTGTTGGCAGTGTATCATATAAGGTTGAGAAGTGAAGGAGACAGAGGTTTTGCAGCAGTGGCCCCTGGACTCTGGAATTCTTTCCCGGAACAAGAGATCTGTGGACAGCTAAATGCTCATTTTTTGTTTAAATTGCTTTGATCAACTTTTTATTATGATGTTCTAGCATTTTTGCTATGAAGCACTTTGTGATATTTCTCTTGAAAGGTGCTATATAAATAAAATTTTACTTGCACTGTAGGACATCAGAAGATGCAGTTGATAGCTTTGTATGACTGTAATGATTGCTTCTGGATGCCTTACACTTTTTTGGTTTTCCTCTTTAAATATGTTTTTCTCTTGACACCTGTCTAAGTTATCTTTTTGTCATTTCCATTTCAAAGTAACAAGGACACATCTCTATTTTAACATTTGAGAATCATCAACTAAAAGGGAATAGTGTGACATCAGTGCTTTACCTTGTTTTTGTCACATCAAACTCGTTTGTAAGACAAAATCACTATGAATAATTTATTGGATGTCAGTTTAATCCCCATTTACTCTCATGGAATGATAAAAGCATTCAGGAAGTGTATCAGCATTGTCTCTATTTAGCTATGGTTCATAAGGCCAAGGGCCTCATCTCTGAATATAAACAAAAGATTTATTTGGTACTTTTTTTTTGTATTACTGTTCAAGCACTACAAGTAAAGCAAGTACTTGATGTTTAACTGGGACTGAAAATGTATCTCCCATAGCATACAGACCATTACATGCTGAAGTAATTTAAACAGAATTTATAATACTAGTGACTGATTTATAACATTCTCATGATTTTGTGCACTGAGAGCTTTATCAACATCAGCATATAAACTATGCTAATATTTTCACACCTGTGCTGGTGTGAAATCATTGCTGGCTTGTGTCTCTGAGAAGCCCTAAAGTTGCAGAGAAAGTCTTGAATTATCAAGGTTACAATGACACCGTATGTTTGCTGTCATATCAAGACTCAATTCCGTTACATATTCCATATGTATGGGGTAAGAGGAGAAAGTGGAGCCCAATAGCCTAAAACACTTTAGTGTAAACAGGAAAACTATCTACTTTTGGTTTTTTTTGGTTAGTAGGTTTTTGTGCTATCTTGATAAAATTTGAAATACATGGTAAAAAGACTTCATTCTACAGCTTCATTATATTTTCCAATCCATACCTTCAACACTCAGTGTTTAATTAGATCAAAAACTAACAGGAAAAATCCAGGCGAGGTAAAAATTGTCTAATTTTTCTGTGTTCCAAACTTAATAGCTACATACTCATTACAGTTACAGCATTTTTGACTGCAGAAATGAAAAATATAGCTTGTCTTCTTTACAAAGAGATCAAGCTTTTGCATGTACTCCAAAGAGTTCAGGAACAGCAGCTGATTTAATTTGGGTATGCTTTTTCAGGCGTTTTTGGTGATTTTGGCACCGCCAGTTAAGAGGTTAAGGGCCTCAGAAAAAAAATATTTTGACAGGTGCGCTGGTCATGTAGCTGAACAGGTAGAAAACTGAACAACAATTTGTGCAATCAGCCACAGGTTTAGACACCTGTTGGCTGGTATTCTTTTAATATATCATTAGCCCCTTTTGTTTGTTTGTGTGTGTGTGTGTGTGTGTGTGTGTGTGTGTGTGTGTGTGTGTGTGTGTGTGTGTGTGTGTGTGTGTGTGTGTGTGTGTGTGTGTGTGTGTGTGGCCCACACATGTCCACACACACACTTGTACATACGTGCCCGTATCCATACATATGTCAGGACATGCATGTGATCTTTACCAAATCAAAAGTGGTGAACTTGATTCATTATATGAGAGAAATTTTTCTAAAAAAAAAAAAAGTCACCAGGAAAATGCACCTCAGTGAAAGCCAGCATCCAGACCCCTAATTCAGGCTAAAGGGACTAGCAGAAACCAAACCAGGCAGTGTGGTGAGTCCAGGCATCACAACACAGGATGGCGATAAGAACCCAAGTGGCTGCAACCTACATCAAAGGCCAAGAAGTAGTGGACACCTTTGTGCCAGGGCAGAAACACCCAGGAAGGTCTTCATCAGTGCTCGGGGCCTTCGTCAAGACACAACAGAGGCCGAGAGCACATCCCGGTCCCACCCGCAGAACCGCATGAGCCAAGGGACAGCAAACAGACCCAAAGCTCAGAAAGGACACCAGCCAGCACAACCAGGGCGCCCAGGCACAGCCCCAGTGGCGGAGAACAACCGGACCCACAGGATGCCCACCTGAGTCCCCCACACCCACCACCCCCACTATCCCCTGACAGAGCAAAGGGCGCCCATCCCCCAAAGAGCCAGCCACAGGGGCAGAGCACCCTAACCCTAACCCGCACAGTGCAGGGGCAGGGCAGTTAAAGGGAAGGATAGCGGAAAGGGAAAGGGAGAGACACAAAGCCCAGCCAGTAAGCCTCATCTGCCCACACCCATCCCCCAGCATCCACATTACCCTCACCCTGCCCACAGATGCCAACATGACCCCCCCCCCCCCCCCCCCCCCCCCCACACACACACACACACACACACGGAGCAACACGGACAGACCCACCGGGCCAACCCCCCATCCCCAAGAGCCACATGCTACTTTCTACCGCCGAGGTGCCGGTGTTTGTGCCAGTGCTGGTGTCGGTTTCAATGAACCAGTGAAATGCTTAAGAACGGGCCTGCATTTCCACAGCGCTTTGTGAACTGCTCCTTTACATGTGAGTGTGGGCGGGTCCTTGTCTGGACACAGAAGCCGAATGGCGCAAACGTGGGAGAACACGCTCCACATTCTTGTGCTGCGAACACATTTTACCGTCCAAACAAACTACTGCAGCATCTGTGTGCAGCACAGACGGCAGACAGCGATTACGAGCAAGACAAGTACGCACTTTGCGTCTTTTTATCTGTGATATGAACTGACACAAAGCAGCAAGTTCAGCCTTAGAGCCCAACCTAATTCACAGCCGTGAAAATCGCTTCGCTGTTCTCATGTAATACACATGTAATATGGTAGAAAACTTTATGTTGAGATAGCAGAGTCACACCCTTTTGCCGCTTTTGTCATGCGTTCTTGGTTCCAGACCAGCCAGCTTGCGAGGCCTGAGTTGAACCCGTTTTTCAGCCGAGCACTGAGTGTGTTCGTGATGGAAAAACTGCTCAACGGTTCAAATACTGGCATGGGCACCGGAACCCCGTTATACATTATTATAACTTATGTGTTTTCCAATTGCCTGACTGGAATCATTTTTTATTTATTTTTAATTTTTTTGAAGTGTGAGCCCCACCTACCTGTGTAAAGTGACTAGTGAGATGCATTAAAATGGAAGGCAGGTGGGTTAGGGGAGAGTGATGTGGAAGGCCAATCCACATTCCTGTATGTGACCTTCCACTACCAATCTAACCTGGAAAACTATTTAAAAATGTATGTATTTACATGCAGCACAGTCAGAGCCCTGCCACATGCAAATGGCAAGCCTCAGAGATAGGAGGGCTGTCAATCTGAAAGAAGCAAGACTGACAAAGATACAGATCGTGCAAGGCACAAGGAAAAACATCTGCAACCAGAGTGGCCACTCTCATCGGCCCACAAAATGCCAAGCTGACCAAGGAAATAACAATCACTTGTCCCGTCCCCAAATGAGGGCTGGCTGTAGAATTAAGTCAGTAGATTCTGGAAAATATGGACCTCGATGACCATGTTGCAATGGCAGAAAAGGCCATTTGAGAAACTTCCTTCCATGAGGTGGCCACACCATAGCTTGACTTACCTTGAACCTTGGACAGGACAGGAGCATCCAAATACACTGCTGAATGGTGTAAACAACCCAGTGAGACAACCTGGGCTTTGACAAAGTTCTGCCCAAATATCCACAGCTGAAGCAGACAAACAAGTTCGCCAAATATACTCTGCCAAAGAGCAGACAAGACACAGTATAACCTTGCAGTGAATCTGGATTCTGGCCTCCACCAGGGGGAGTAGAGATCGTAGCTCGACACACTGAGGTAGGTGGAAGTAAGATAGAACCTTTGGCAAAAATGTAGGGTTAAGTCAGAGAATCACACCTGATTCATCCCTCAAAAACCTGCCTCAATCCTTATGGATTGATAAGGCAGTCCTAGCGGATTTGACAACTAAAGCAGTTTGGGGGAAAGTTACTTCAAGTCAGCATCCTTGAAAAGTTAAATCCTTGTTATTAATGCAAGGGCTTGAATAATCATGCCCCCTCTTAACTTAAAGACCTCGTAGTAATACATCACCATAATAGAGCACTTTGCTCTCAGACCACTGCCTTACTTGTGGTTCCTAAGTAAATGGTAAATGGACTAAGTACATGATTGAGTAAATGATTTCTATATAGTGCTTTTCTACTCTACCTGAGCACTCGAAACACTTAATACAACATGTCTTGATTTATCCACTTACACTTTTTCTACACCTAAGTACTTTCTACATGTATCTAACATTCATATTCCAGTGAACACATTGGAGTGCAACTTGGGGTTCAGTATCTTGCCCAAGGATACTTTGGCATGCAGACTGGAGCAGCCAGGGATCAAACCATCAACCTTGAATGATCTTGAGGCCTGTAATTTGGTGCCCATAAAAAAAACTGAATTAAATTGATCTAAGTCAATGATATATATATATATATATATATATATATATATATATATATATATATATTTAGGAAAGTCTGAATATATTGAATGAAAGTCTGAATATATTGAATGAAAACTGACGTCACGGAAGCTCTTGCGCCATCTCGTGTTTTCGTTACGTAAAGCACATAATGTCACTACAAGAAATGACACTATGAGTCAATCTGCAGGGAATTTAGTGGCAGAAATCCTAAATAATGAGTAGCTAATTAACACCCTGGCAAATGCATGAACTGGCCAACATAATGCTAGCAGCAGTGTTCCTAATCATGCTACTGATGAAGAGTTTTATTCAGTGAATCTCTCAGGTCAGACAGCTCCTGCGTATCAAGCTAACAATAAGCAGAACATGCCTTCCACATCCACATCTCAGATTCTAGACAGGGCCTGTTGTTGTGGAGGGTGCCTGTGCATGTTCTGCGTAATGTTAGCTTGCATGCAGGAGCTGTCTGACCTGAGAGGTTCGCTGCATTTGGTCTTCCACGATGAAACAGTGAAGATGAACTGCAGATTGACTCATAGTGCCGCTTCTTGTAGTGACATTATGCGCTTTATGTAACGAAAACACTAGATGGCGCTTCCGTGACCACAGCTTTCATTCAATATATTCAGACTTTCATTCAATATATTCAGACTTTCATTCAATATATTCAGACTTTCATTCCATATATTCAAGTTTCATTCAATATATTCAGACATCATTCCATATATTCAGACTTTCATTCCATATATTCAGACTTTCATTCAATATATTCAGACTTTCATTCCATATATTCAAGTTTCATTCAATATATTCAGACTTTCATTTTATATATTCTGACTTTCATTCAATATATTCAGACTCTTATTTTTATATATATATAATAATTTCCTAAATGGCATTCCATTATATATATATATATATATATATATCAGCCTGGAAAGGGTTACAAAACCATTTCTATGGCTTTGGGAGTCTAACAAACCACAGTGAGTGCCATTATCCACAAATGGAGAAAACTTGGAATGGCTTTGAGCAGGAGTGGCAGGCCTACTAAAATTACTCCAAAAGCACATTGACATCTCATCCAGAAGGTCACAAAAGAACCCAGAACAACATCTAAAGGTCTGCAGGCCTCACTTGCCTCATTTAGGGTCAATGTTCATGATTCAACAATAAGAAACAGACTGGGCAGAAATAGCATCCATGGGAGAGTTCCAAGGTGAAAACCGCTGCTGCCCAAAAAGAACACAAAGGCTCATCTTACAGTTGTCAAAAAAACATCATTGTGATCCCCAAGACTTTTGGGAAAACATTCTGTGAACTGGCATGAGAAAAACTGAACTTTTTGGAAGGTTTGAGTCCTGCTAAATCTGGCAAAAAACTAACAGATCATTTCATAAAAAGAACAACCTACCAACACTCAAACATGGTGGTGTTCCTGTGATAGTCTGGGGCTGCTTTGTTGCTTCAGGGCCTGAACAACTTGTTGTAATTGACAGAACCTCAAATTCTGCTGTCTACCAGGAAATTCTGAAGGAGATTTTCGGGCCATCAGTTTGTGCCCTGAAGCTCAAGTGCACTTGAGTTATGCAGCAAAACAATGATCTCAAACCCACCAGCAAGTCCATCTCTGACTGGCTAAAAAAAAAGAAAAAAAAACTAAACAAAAGTTTTGGAGTTGCCCAGTGAAAGTCAATACTTAAATCAGATTGCGAGGATTTAGCATGACCTTAAACAGCCAGCCCCTGCTTGAAAACTCTCCAGTGTAGCTGAATTAAAATAATTCTTCAAAGAAGAGTGGGCCAAAATCCACAGCAATGTCAAAGACTCACGGCCAGCTATCACAATCACTTGACTGCAGTTCTTGTTGCCAAAGGTGGCACAATCAGTTATTAAGTTTACTTTCTCACACAGGGCCAAATAGGTTTGGATATCTTTTTTAATAAATGAAATTATCATTTAAAAACAACATTTTGTATTTACTTGGGTTATCTTTGTCTAATAAATATTAAATATTAAAATTTGTTTGATGATCTGAAACATGTAATTGTCACAAATATGTAAAAAAAAAACAAGAAATCAAAGAGGGGCAAATACTTTTTCCACAGCACTGTATGTCTGCACTGGTCCCAATGAGTATGTTAGCTCACAACACTGCAAGCAATATGCCAGCAATGGGAATAACAGCCAGAAGGAAAGGTGAACAGGGAAAGAGCAGCCAAAGAAAGGGAAACCTTTGGAGGCTGCCTAAGTGGAATAAATACTGTAACCCACACAAAACACAACAACTTTCAATCACAGATCAATACACATCACACCTGACTCAAGTGGAGATCAAATTATGAATGATTTCACACCGGCACAAGTGCTTTATCCCATGGGACATGACCACACAAACTATTGTTTTCAGACGCTCTGATGAGCAGGAGAATGAACACTGTATCTATGGGATATGTAATGTAGTCAAGAGATAGTCTTGATACAATAGAGAACAACAGACAACTCCATATGAATGTAATTGGTTTAAGATTTGGGTCAGCCAAGTGGTATTGTTTTTGTTTGGGATAAGTCTTCAGGATATGAATGTGGTAGCGGATTTAATGTCCACTGAAGTAATCAAAACACAGCTGATTGTGTGTGTATGTGATTGCACAGATTGGTATTCTTTGGCCTCAATTTCATATAAAGCATGTAAAATTTCCTTTTAATAGAGGTGGCACCTCTCATCATCTCAGAGTGCTTCAAAGACTGCCCCAAGTCAACTAGCAGGCAATTATAATAAAATGCTTTAACCACCACAGGGATGGTGCACTCTTAAATGCATTTTTCAAAAGCAATGTGTGGTAATGGAATAATGCAATTTTTTTAAAAACAATTTTCATATGGCTGTGCTGAAACATTGCACCAGGGTACATTCATGCCATTCCAATTTCTGTTGGCAATTTGTGTTTCCAGCACAGAAAATTAGTGATAAAAATGTGTGATAAAAGGTTAACCAACAAAGGGCACGGTTTTGTATAAGAATTATAAGGGATTCATTTTAAGATTATTTCAAATATATGGAACATAAAGACACATTTAATCCTGAAAGGTTTTCTCAATGCCCTGATTTTAATGTTGAGACAATATTAAGGGCAATAAAAATACTTATTGCAATAAGACTTTCTGAATTGCATATGTTTGCTTCTGCTGTTCACATTCTTTTATTTATTGCATTACAGATACATGGTAAATAGACTGGCTCATATATAACACTTTTCTACTTTGCTTGAGAACTCAAAGCTCTTTATACAACATGCCTCCTTCAGCTATTCATTTACTCACTCTTTTTCAATAACTAAATGACTTCACACTTGCATGGAGACTGGAGCAGTCAGGGATTGAACTATCAACTTTCCAATTAGTACATGATCTACTCTACCGTCTGATGGTGTGCCTTCTACCCCTGGTACTTTTCTATTTTCTCATGCTCATTCTTGTTGATGTTGCTGTCCACTAGGATTGCCACATCTATCACAACTGTGGTCTTCTGCTCCTTGTCAACCACCACTACTACTGTGGCTGGTTGGACAGCAGCTGTGGTCTCTCTGGAACTCAGCATCCCACAGGACCTTAGCGCTGTTGTTCTGAACCATATTTAGTGATGTCTCCCATTGGGACTTGGGGACATCTAGTCCATATGCAGTAAAGACATTCCTGTACACTTCACCAGCCATTGTACCTCTCAGTGTATACGGTCCCAGTGTGCATCTTACATCCTACTCCTTTGTTGGATACTCTCCGGGGCACCTTTGTACAGTCTGCAACATGAGTCATGTCGGCTGCGGTAGATTCCTGTCTCTATGGATCTGGGGATTAGGGCCTGTTCTTCTGCTGCCATGATCAGACCCTCTGTGCTGTCCTTTTCTGGTACAATTTCTTGATGTCAGGCACTTCCTCTACCTGTCAGTGATACATCTCATAGAGCTTGGTCATCCATGATAGTTCTTCTCCCTGTTCCTTATCACTCTCTGTTTTCAGCTGCCTGAAGCATTCTTTAAGGAGCTCTCAGGAGGTCAATGACCTGATGTTGGTCTGTGTTTCATCCATGTATTGTGGCTCTGACTAATACTTGCCTCCCCTCTTTCCTTTGGCCATAGAGCCTCAGGGTGCTGGGTTTCAGGTGGAGACCTCCATCCATTGTGAGGAGTTTTTGTGTCTTGACATCAGTGGCATCTATCTCCTCCTGTGGCCAGTTTATCATTCTAGCTGGGTATCTGATGGCCTATTGCAGCATAACTGAAGGAGGGTTCAGGGTCACCTGATCCAGCCCTACCTACAGTATAAGCTTTATCATAAAGGAAAGTTTTAAGCCTAATCTTAAAAATAGAGAGGGTGTCTGTCTCCCAAATCCAAACTAGGAGCTGGTTCCAGAGAAGAGAGGCCTGAAAACTGAAGGCTCTGCCCACAGGTAAGCCAGCAGTCTGAGAGCAAAGTGCTCTATTGGGGTGATACGGTACTATGAGGTCTTCAAGATATAATGGGGCATGATTATTCAAGACCTTGTATGTGGTCCATCCATCCATCCATTCACTACTGCTTATCCTTTTCAGGGTCGCGGGGGGCTGGAGCCTATCCCAGCTGACATAGGGCAAGAGGCAGGGTACACCCTGTACAGGTCACCAGCCTGTCGCAGGGCTAACACAGAGAAACAGACAACCGTTCACACCTATGAGCAATTTAGACTGACCAATTAACCTAACCTCAGTAAATGCATGTCTTTGGACTGTGAGAGGAAACCCACGCAGACATGGGGAGAACATACAAACTCCACACAGAATGCCCTGGGCCAAGGTGGATTCGAACCCTTCTAGCTGTGAAGCAGTAGTGCTAACCACGACACCACTGTGCTGCCATGTTCATCCAATTAGTAGTTGGCTGAACCACCTTTTAGCAGGATAACTTGAATTAATTATTTTCTGTAAGAGTTTATCAGTCTCTCAAATTGTTATGGGGAATGTGGGCCACCCTTCTTTAGAAGGTTGCTTCAGTTCCACTGATGTACATATTAGTGGAACATAGTTTACATTCTTTTATCTTTTAATTAGTCTCTGCACTGTATATTTTGTAATTTTGTAATATTGTGTTATAGTTATAGCTCTAATATCTCTGTATATTTGCAATTTGTATACTTGTATATTGTCTTATAGTTTTTATACTTATTTGTTTTTTTCTGTAAGCACGAAGTACCGCAGCAATTTCCTAATGCTGTGAACCTGTTCACCCATATGGCAATAAAAACCTTCTGATTCTGATTCTGATTCATTGAGATTTACAGACGTGTTTATGCACAGCTTTCTTAAGGTCCCACCACACCATTTCAGTCAGTTTGGACTTTTACTGGACCACTGCAGGTCCTTGATTCTTTTTTTTTCAGCCATTGTGTAGATTTGCTGCTGTGCTTGGTCCTCTGGAATGACCCCATTTATGCAAAGCTTTAGCTGTTGGGTTCCAAAGACCCACCACTGAAGTCTAATTAGCAAGCATCTAATCAAGCTAGCTCTCTGAGCAGCTCCAACAGAGAACCAGCATCATATGGTGAATAACATCAGGATGCAGCTGTATTTGAGCTTTGATTCCTACAAAGAGTTCAGTTTGTTTTTGTCAAACATTCGCTGAGTTCTGATGTTATTGTTCTGATGTTGATGTTCCTGTTTGTCCTTAATATTACACACATTAAACACGTTATGCTGCTATCTTGTGAACAGTTGGTTGTTGAATACAATTTTTTAAACATTATATTTTTTCGAGTTTTTATTACACAATGGTCACTCTTGCACCTTGAATCTCAAACTAATACTAAAACTAAGCATTTAACCAAAAATAAAAACTAATAAAAACAAGCAAAACCACTCTGAAAACTAATTAAAACTAACTGAATTAGAGGGGAAAAAAGCAAAAACAAACTAAAACTAATCTATAATGTAAAATCCAAAGGTATTATAACCTTGTAGTGGACCCTTTGAAACTGAAAGCCTTTTTAACCCATTCTCCACTCGTCTGAAGGACTATGCGTAGGACTAGGAAAATCCATAACGTAGTCTATGCCTCTCAGTTGAAGCCTCTTTCTGCCAGAGTAATTCAAGCTATTCATTCATTAAACCCCACAATATTTCTCAAGCACAGCAAACATTAAGATTTTTTTATTCATTTATTTTTTTTTGCTTTGCTTTATGGCTCTCCCAGTGTGTTAAAAATGTGCTGGTGGATGACTGTAATATACCACAATAATTTCTCTGCAACATCTATATTAAGTTCACATTTAGAGCCGTGCAAAAAATTTTTCAAAACATACTGTACTAAGTTGGTTTTATTTGAAATAGAGTTTTGAGCTGTATAACATGATGTAACAATGACCCATTAGATAAAGGCAGGATTTGGACCCAGATACAGGACTTGGGAGGCAGGAATAAACTGAAAATCAGCTTTGATGCTGTAGCTTAAACAGAATACAAAAGTCCAACACAGTAGAAGGGTAGGAGCAAAGAGACTGAAAACCAGGAAAGACAGCAGGGAGATAGACATAAGATGATGTGAAAAAGGACAACGGTGAGACTCAGACAACACATACTCACATGATAACCAGGAGAGAGGAAGCAGGTGGGACCACAGCTGATGGTAACTAACAAAATGACTCAAAGGGAAATTAAACTAAATACAAAGAACAGCAATCACCACAATAAAATAGAAAGAGAGACACAATTGACTGGGGAGATGAGATAAACTGGATACAACTAAACAGGGAAACAAGAAAGACAAAGAAAAAATGCAGAGGCAGGACTGGAGGAACAGAATTTGAACACAAAATGAGAACACTAAATATTACATAACCAAGACACATATATACCAAACCCAAGTATTACCTAAGAAGTTGGACTTACAAGGCAAAATGTAAACAGAGATCAAGGAAAGTAGAAACAATATGACCAATATTGCAAAAGAAGCAAAGCTCAAACATAAACTAGAAAAAAAGCGTTTCCTAGCGAAAATCCAACGTGAATGCTGAAAGCTGAAAGATTTGACCTGCAATGTCCAGAAATTCTTAAAATACCTAAAGCCTAATATGCTGAAACAGGCCAACCAGCTGAAAGAAAAAAAAATAGTAAAAAGCTCAGATTTGCTGAAACTGCAGTTTAAAAAATAGAGAAACATAAAAACTTGGAGTCATCTACTAATCAGAAGGTTGGTGGTTCGATTCCTGGCTGCTTCAGTCTGCACACCCAAATATCCTTGGGAGAGATACTGAACCCCAAGTTGCTTTCCGATGCACCCGTTGGAGAATGAATATATGTGAATGTTAGATAGAAAGCACTTTGAAATAGAAAATAGCGCTTGTATGAATGTGTGTGTGAATGGGTAAATGCAAACGTGTTGTATAAAGTGCTTTGAGTGCTAAGCTAGAGTAGAAAAGTGCCATATAAGAACTAGTCCATTTATCATTTTACACACACAGGATTGACACTGGGTGAGAGTGTGTGCCTCTGTGTTTCTATGACACATTTAAATAATCACACTGATGAAAGGTTACGCAGCCAAATGCTGATTTTGAATCCACCAATCAGCAACAAGATGCTTCAAGCTGTTTTTTTTATGGCACTATGCACACAAAGAGCTGTTACTGATACAGTACAGGACATGTTTCTTATCTCTGTACAACTAAAACTGACCAAGAACTGGCTGTTTAAAAAGTGCCTTAATTTGGGGGTTTTAAGCTTAAAAGAGAAGAAAAGTTAACATTCGAATGAATGTAGATGTGGAGGATACTCCTGACACTCTGAGGTCCCTACTTTAAACTCTGTAAATCTCTGGGTTTTGGAAAGGTCATTTTCTTAAAGAGCACAACCATGGCCACAATTTGAAGTATGAAATGTTTTAGTTGACGAAAACTTGTGGGAGTAAAAAGAGCTGAAAGAGATAAAAACTGAAAAGTTATACAGCTCAAATTCTTCTGTGGGTAATGATGTCACCACTCTAAAGGCCTCTCATAGACACCCATAAAAATGAAATTTCTGAAAAGTTCATAAACTGTCACTGTTGACTGTCACTGTTTGAAAACCATCAGATATCAGTAAATACCTGATGAGTAATACCTGAATAGTTCAGGGTCTTTAAAGTTTAATTTTTTTCTCTAGCTCAAAGTATGCTGAACTAGTTAACTGCCAAAGCAGAGTGGGTTTGAAGAGGATTTCAGACTGTCTACATTCATTTCAAATGGCATAAAATTTATTAAAAGTAAGATATTTAAAAAATTATAAAAGTTAGAAAAAAGTAATAGCATAATTCTCCAAAAGACAAAGCTGAACGTTTTGATATCAGAATGGTTTCTGTAGCACAAATCATGCAGAAGGAGTTAAAAACGCAGAGAAGGAAAACAATAATGTGAATGCCATAAATCATTCACATTAATGATCCACAAAACAAAAAGACCCCCCCCCCCCAAAAAAAACAAACAAAAAAACAAAACAAAAAACTCAAAACTTTGCTGTAAAAATACTGACATTTTACAAACACATTTCCAAAAATAAAGCTTACTACAATGACAGTAACACACCTAGAAAATGAAAATGACCAACAGTATAAGGATAAACCAGTACAACCAATACAGGCTGCAAAAGTCATCTCATAAAGTACTTTTTTTTTTTTTTGTTAAAAAAATGTGCAAATTTGTTTGGTTATTTTTGTTTGCCTAAAGTGATAATTTACATGATGTAAAGGCTTTTTGGAAAAAATTAAGTTGTACGAGTTGTCAGACCACAACAAAAAAGATGTTTTACTATAAATATGGTGATACATTTCAGTACATTAAAACATAAAATCAAGGGGAAAATTATTCAAGTAAGTGTCCTCTTATGTGCACTGCATGAGCTCATGCATGTTACTGTATCTACTGAAACATACCCCAAAGGTAAGTTTGATCATTACCTTCTATATTCTAAGTGAGGTTATTTTTTTTTTTTTTGGTTTTCTTCAGGAGTCTATGCAATTGATGATGATGAGAATGCCATTTGTTTTGCAGCTATGGAAGTATGTATGTAAGAGATTATGGTAATGGTGATGCTTCAAAGGTAACAAATCCAAAAAGAACTATATTTCACTGTCAAAGTGATAACAATGTTATAAATTAAACTTTCTTTAGCTTGAACACCTGATCTGAATGCTTTCACCACTATGACTACTTTCATACATTCACTTTCATGGGTTGCTTAATTTAATGTATGCTGTCAAATGAAGCACCTTACAGTGAATTACTATAATTACTCACTATATACTATTTTCTTTTTGAAATGTTATTCCTTGTTTCTGTGTATTTTCATTTCTTTTAGTAGACCATCCAAAAGTAGCTCATAGGCATGTTTTTTTTCAGATTTAAGTATGATTTAATTGCTACATTTAAAGTTTCATTACTATACACCTCATATTACTAAAATAAAGAATTGAATTACTATAACTTCTTACAATATAATGTATTACTCCCCAACTTACTGCTCAGTTCCTGAGCATTACTGTAAAGAGGTCCAACCTTGCCTTGAGGCGACTGTTGTGATTTGTCATTATAGAAATAAAATTGAATTGAATTAAATTGAATACATTTTAAAGGGGATACTAATGTCTAAATAGTTGTCTGACTTGACTAAGTAAGTTACACATTAGTCTCACAGTTGTGCAGGTTGTGTAAGTCTACACATAGGGCACAACTGAATTTAGCAAAACATATTGTTTTCAAAATAAAAGCTCTAATATTGTGAGATGAAGACTGTCGTATCCACCTCTCTGGCTGCAGTTCGTGCTCCCGACACAGGGGGAATAGATTTTCACGAGGGAACAGAATTTCGCACAACACCGGAAGGAGGCCCTCCCCATCAAAATATTTTTGATACTTTAATCCCTGATTAGTGACTAAATATAGAGCTGCAGTAGAAACCTATTTAGGTGAATGCTTGTTAATATAAAACATTACAAGATTACGCTCACGCAGCCCCCAGTTTTTCAGCATAAACACTGATATTACAACAACAGCAATCAGCTGTTTAACATGCAGTCTGTCTGCAAAAAGGTGGAGCCGGCGAGCTCAGATGGAGCGGACTAAATGTTTTTCTAGCGTCCAGATGAAGCTTTTCCCCCTGTAACCTCCATTAAACCTTTACTGGGAAAAAGCTGGAGGTCCTTCATCAACCACCTGATCAGTAAGTGAAGAAAAGAGAACTTTCTAGCTGCTTCATCCACCCTGTTTGTTTCACACAGGGAAAAACTGCAGTACGGAAGTTAAAATATGCAGATGAACTGTTAATACAAAAAAAGTATTTCTTATCCAGTTACTCAGGTAATCGATAGAATAATCGATGGAATACTCGATAGCTAAAATAATCAGTAGTTGCAGCCCTAATGAAATCTGCATCATACCATAAGCCAATGCATCACCTTCTCACATAGGAGCAACAGGAGTCTGGTTAAACAGAAAAGTTTTCAACTGTTTTTTAAAAGATGCCACAGAGTCAGCTAAACAGAGTGGTAAACAGTTCAAGAGCTTTGGTGCCACTGCCTGAAAAGCTCTGCCCACGTAGTCCTTAGTCTTGTATGTGGGATAACTAAAAGATTTGCAATTTGTTGTGTGAGAGACTGTTGGCTTATGAAAAATTGATAGAGGCATTTAAAAACAATTTTTAAAAATAATACAAAAAAGATCGGATTTGTATCGGTATCGGCAGATATCCAAATGTAAAATATCGGTATCGGTATTGGACATAAAAAAGTGGTATCGTGCCATCCCTTGGATAGAAAGCACTTGGGTGTAGAACAGGGGTGGGCATCTCCAGGCCTCGAGGGCCGGTGTCCTGCATGTTTTAGATGTGTTCCTGTGCCAACACACCTGAATCACATGTAGAAGTCATTAGCAGGACTCTGGAGAACTTGGCTGCATACTGAGGAGGTAATTCAGCCATTTGATTGCCAAATGTTCCAAAACAAAACAAAACAAAACAAAACAAAACAAAACAAAAACAAGCAAACAAACAGATAGATAGATAGATAGATAGATAGATAGATAGATAGATAGATAGATAGATAGATAGATAGATAGATAGATAGATAGATAGATAGATAGATAGATAGATAGATTTATGCACAAACTGCTGACTTTAAGTCATTTGATTATATGTAAATTTTCCATGTAATTTTGTTACATAACTATAATGTAAAACATTAAATTAAATAGAATCTGGTCAAGTGATGGCTATGCAGTCAGTTTATACCAAGCATATTTTACTTTGAAAACACACCAGATTTCAAAGGGAAATAAATAAATAAATCATGCTTAAGATCTACAGTATGCTGATATGGAGTGGGTAATTTGTTAAGAATGAAAGGATGCCACACCTTCACCTTTCAGGTGTCTCTTCTGTGGAACCAGCTTCAGGAGACAGGGAAAGTTTTAAGCCCTCTCTACTTAAAAGTTGAGAGAGCTTAAAACTTTAATTTAATAAAGCTTTAATTAGGGCTGGATTAGTAAACCCTGAACTCTCCCTTACTTGCATTGCACTAGACCTAGGCTACTGGGGGCTTCCCATGATGAGTTTTCTTCTTTACTCACTTCTTTTCACTCTCTATGTGTTTATGCAGCACTTTGTATTTAATCATTAGTTATCGTTAATCTCTGGCTCTCTCCCACAGTGTGTCTTTTGCCCTGTCTCCTTCCCTTCACCCCGATCAGTTGCAGAAAATGACTGCCCCTCCCTGAGCCTGGTTCTGCTGGAGGTTTCTTCCTGTTAAAAGGGAGTTTTTCCTTCCCACTGTCATCAAGTGCTGCTCATAGGGGGTTGTTTTGATTGTTGGGGTTTTCTCTATATTATTGTAGGGTCTTTACCTTTCAATATAAAGTTTATTGAGGCAACTGCTGTTGTAATTTTGCACTATATAAATAAAATAAAATTGAATTGAAATGAAATTCAATCAAACTCTCACTGTCACCTATTTTTTTTATTCATGGTCTAAGGTTAAATCTGTTATGTCTAACCTGTGTATCTAACCATTATAAGAACCCAGATTTGCGATTGCCTTGCAGCAGACGTAAGCTACATAGGGCCAAAATGCTGTGATTGTGCCATTCCATTTTGGATTCAAGACTCATCATGTCAGTGGTTAAATGTGAAAACTGCTTCTCTGAACTCATTTGTCCCTTGATGTCCTTCAGGACAGGGTTTAAATAACAATCAGTGGTATCTGACAACAGATTACATCATTTAGTCATAAAGTCTTTTATCAATAAATGAAGAATTGTAGAGGAGGACAAAGGTAAATAAGTGCGTAATTACCACTATTTTTCATTAATCATACAATTTGATCATAACTAATCACAACTACAGAAAAAGTTATGTCCAAGCATTTCAGACCCAAAATTAAGATACTTCTGTTTTACATTAACTTTGAATTAAGTATGTACATTTTCATTGCAAATGATAATATCAGCTTATGTATTTGAGTGTGAAGCTGAGTCCGTGAAAAATGTCTGTGATTATCAGAATATCTTAGTAATGTTTTTATCACATTTGCTCTCCTTTCTGTAGTGCTCAAGCTCAAAGCCTGGCAATGTTCCAAGTAGCACATTGCCAATTCCTGGCTTTCACAGGCTTCAGCTGACTGATAAATCTTTAGTGGTCAGGTGACCATGGAGGGAAGTCCTCACCAGGCACTCCCTGTTTAAGTAGTTTAAGGTGTGTTTGGACCTATTTTCCTGCTGTTGTATGAATTCCTCTCTAGAAAGATGTAAATCAGATTGTGAAGCATGACTGTGAATAATGGGGTGCTGCTTCTTTGTCAGGGTGTTTTTAAATGAATGCAGGTGTCCAACTTGAGACCAGAAAAACTGCCCTAGACATGAATATTTCCACCATCAACTCTCACTGTGAGTTGATGTTCTGTGTCATCCTTCTGTCTCCCGTTTCTCTCATTATATAGACCCTTCTGTTACTTTCACTAATCTCTAACGCATCAGTAAATGTGACTTTTTCACCCACTTTAAAATGCATTTTTTTGGAGTATTTTATTTAGCTAATTCTGTGTCCTTGCTTATCTCATCGTGTGGTTACAAACATCCTGATTATTTCCAGGTTACATAAGAAAATGGCAGTTTTTTTATGTGTTGACATGAACACTATATATTATAGATTAACACAGGGAAGGTAAATAATTTCAAAGGTCTTCGGAGTTCATAATGTACGCAGCACTGACTTATCTATATGCTTTTACCTGAGGAATGTTGAGCATACAGTTTTTATCTTCAACAGTTTTATTGCTTCTATACTGTAACTTGCTTGCTACATCGTGAAAAGAAGCAAGGTTAATTTTATTGATTACATATATGCGAAATTACTGTAGAATCATATATAATGTGGGTTGAGTAGCAGTGTGGTAGAATACTTGAACTTCATTATTGACAGTACCAGTGCTGCAATGTAAGAATGCATGTAAGAAAGTGTTAGTGTGTTACTGTTGTACACTGCTCAAAAAAATAAAGGGAACACTTAAACAACACATTATAACTCCAAGTAAATCAAACTTCTGTGAAATCAAACTGTCCACTTAGGAAGCAACACTGATTGACAATCAATTTCACATGCTGTTGTGTAAATGGAATAGACAACAGGTGGAAATTATTGGCACACCCAATAAAGGAGTGGTTCTGCAGGTGGGGACCACAGACTACTTCTCAGTACCTATGCTTTCTGGCTGATGTTTTGGTCACTTTTGAATGTTGGTGGTGCTTTCACACTCGTGGTAGCATGAGATGGACTCCACAACCCACACAAGTGGCTCAGGTAGTGCAGCTCATCCAGGATGGCACATCAATGCGAGCTGTGGCAAGAAGGTTTGCCGTGTCTGTCAGCGTAGTGTCCAGAGGCTGGAGGCGCTACCAGGAGACAGGCCAGTACACCAGGAGACGTGGAGGAGGCCGTAGGAGGGCAACAACCCAGCAGCAGGACTGCTACCTCTGCCTTTGTGCAAGGAGGAACAGGAGGAGCACTGCCAGAGCCCTGCAAAATGACCTCCAGCAGGCCACAAATGTGCATGTGTCTGCACAAACGATTAGAAACCAATTCCATGAGGATGCTATGAGGGCCCGACATCCACAGATGGGGGTTGTGCTCACAGCCCAACACCATGCAGGACGCTTGGCATTTGCCAGAGAACACCAGGATTGGCAAATTTGCCACTAGTGCCCTGTGCTCTTCACAGATGAAAGCAGGTTCACACTGAGCACATGTGACAGAGTCTGGAGACGCCGTGGAGAGCGATCTGCTGCCTGCAACATCCTTCAGCATGACCAGTTTGGCAGCGGGTCAGTAATGGTGTGAGGTGGCATTTCTTTGGAGGGCTGCACAGCCCTCCATGTGCTCGCCAGAGGTAGCATGACTGCCATTAGGTACCGAGATGAGATCCTCAGACCCTTTGTGAGACCATATGCTGGTGCGGTTGGCCCTGGGTTCCTCCTAATGCAGGACAATGCTAGACCTCATGTGGCTGGAGTGTGTCAGCAGTTCCTGCAAGATGAAGGCATTGAAGCTATGGACTGGCCCGCCCATTCCCCAGACCTGAATCCAATTGAGCACATCTGGGACATCATGTCTCGCTCCATCCACCAACGTCACGTTGCACCACAGACTGTCCAGGAGTTGGTGGATGCTTTGGTCCAGGTCTGGGAGGAGATCCCTCAGGAGACCATCCGCCACCTCATCAGGAGCATGCCCAGGCGTTGTAGGGAGGTCATACAGGAATGTGGAGGCCACACACAATACTGAGCCTCATTTTGACTTGTTTTAAGGACATTACATCAAAGTTGGATCAGCCTGTAGTGTTTTTCCTCTTTAATTTTGTGTGTGACTCCAAATCCAGGCCTCCATTGGTTAATAAATTTGATTTCCATTAATGATTTTTATGTGATTTTGTTGTCAGCACATTCAACTTTGTACAGAACAAAGTATTCAATGAGAACATTTCATTTATTCAGATCTAGGATGTGTTATTTGAGTGTTCCCTTTATTTGAGCAGTGTATATTACCTGGTTCTTTTTCTGAGAGGAACTCAGGAAAGGCATCATATGAGCAGCACTTTATGCTACAAATGCCATCTGCATATCAAATTGGTACCCTAAGCTGCCCCATTACACTATGTGTATACAGCACAATGCATCTCACTGCATTTTGAATTCCATTAGGAGACTATTACAACTCCACATCATTATAACCAAAGCATCTTAACACCTGGTATTCCCCATTAACCTTACCTAATATAGTGGATGAGGAACCCACTCCCATCTCATTCCTTGAGCAAGGCATTTGGCCTCTGATTGCTCCAGTGGAGCGATGAATGAGGAAATGAGATTCAAGTGAGGCACTGGAAGTCTGTTTTGACTCTATCTGGATTGCTTACTTATGCTCTCTCGTGCCAGTGCTTTAGAATAAAACTAGACATCAATCATAATGTTTAGACCAGCAAAATAAGTAGATTAAAAAAAAGCATGGATGCGTGTAAGAGAGAATAAAAATATCTCAATTTGAAGTGAATTCAAGGAAGAGTGGTTGAAAATTGCTGTCAAGAACAGGAAGACTCATTTGCAACATACAAAACTTGTGGTATCTGTACTAACATAGGTTTCACAAACTTTTGGAACAATAAGTTCAGGAAATTTAAATAATATTTTTTATGATTACCAAGGATTGATTGCTGGTAGCATATACACAAGAATTCACAGTTCAACAAAACTGACATAGAAATCAATGCTACACATATTAGTAACATAACAGCAGCTATAGCTGTCTGTATCTTGGGATCATTACCTTGGACGAGAATGTGCATTGAGGTGGTTTTTGGTCGACTGCTTGTCTGGACCGCACACACGTAGTGCCCCTCATCTGTCATTTCCACATTTTCAATCTTGATAGTAAACTCCTCTTGATTAAGTGTCACCAAACTGACTCTGGGATCAATCGACCATTTGTCTTCTCCTGCATACAGTATACTTGACCGATTAAGCCATGCTGTGTGTGTGACAACATCCCCCTGTGGACACCTGTGAAGGAACAAAAATAACATTGAAAGCAGGGCTTTTACTAGTAGTTACTTTATGATTCAGTGAAGTACTTGTGAAAATCCCCCAAATCTAAAATGTATATTCAGTCATGTTAAAAACTAATTCATCTACCAATACATGAATTTCCACATTTTCCACTAACAGTACACGAGGACTCTTCCTAATCATTATAGACTTTTTTGTTGATTTTTTTGTGTCTGTATCCTGTTTAGTTGGACATGCATTCTGGGTGTTGCACTCTGCATTCAAAACTGCTGCAAAATCTCACGGATGACAATAAACATTGACATTCCGATACAATGAAGTATAGAGAGTGGGGAGGTGACAGTGGGAAGGAAAAAAACTCCCTTTTAACAGGAAGAAACTCAGCAGAACCAGGCTCAGGGAGGGGCAGTCATCTGCTACGACCAGCTGGGGGTGAGGGGAGGGAGACAGGACAAAAGAGACTGTGGAGGAGAGCCAGAGATTAATAATAACTAGTGATTAAATGCAGAGTTGTGTATCAACACAGTGAGAAGAGTTGACTGTATAAGAAAAATGGCCTAGGTCTTTTGCTACACAACTAAGAGAGGGTTCACTGGTCACTAATAGACATTAACTATGTTACTTTTGAAAAGTAATAGAGGTAATTATAAAATGCTAGAAACATAATTTCAGATCTCCACTCCATTATAAATTTAAATGCACACTAATACTCTGATACAAAACAGTGAAATGAAAATAACATTTAGTTTCTTAGCAATCATGTAAGCTTAGTAACATTTTCTATATGCAAATGCACTCCTTGAGCAGCATAAGGTTTCTTTTGTTGATCTGCCTACACACTTGGTTTGTGACATTCAAACCTGATTGAGATAATGAGCTGAAACAGCACTGCTGTGGTCCATTGCAATTACAACAGAATGCTTTCTCCAGTCAACAAACAGGGCTTTAATACAGGAGCTGGTGACTGATGTTTGACTGTTTCCACAGAGTGATATATCTGCTGTATTTTCATGATAAATATTTCAATCCTGGTGAGAAAGTACAAGAGCCAGAGCCATTTTAAGTAAGTGACTCAGTGGATGAAAAAAAGAAAATGTGCTGCCAATTGCTTATCAGGTGAGTTGTGTTTTAACTTTCAGTAGCCTTGGTTCTGAACGCACACAAGAGCTGGAAATTCAAACATTTAAACACTTTTGAATGGTGGCAGTGTAACAGGAGCTCAGTGCTTTGCAGCTGAATGAGTTTCAGCTCCATTTACGCTGTCACAGCTTTTGTTGCACCATCAGTCACTTCCACTTCAGTGGCAGCAGTAGGGTCAATGGCATCCTTGGGGCATTGTGGTACTGTGGAGGAAGACAACAGTAATACAAAAAGGCATGGAGTGCATGTGTCCGTGTGTGTGTGTGTGTGTGTGTGTGTGTGTGTGTGTGTGTGTGTGTGTGTGTGTGTGTGTGTGTGTGTGTCATCAATATACAGGAGCAATAGGTTTCAAAATTAATGGATCACAGTGTACAGTATGCAAAAGACTTAAGAGTTTAAATTTAATATGATAAACTGAATTCAAATTAGGGTTTTCATCAATAATGGCTACAGCAAATTTTCCAAGCTGTAAATCTATTTTACTGCAGACATATGACTAAATGTTAACCTTTATAAACATCCACCCACCCATCCACTTTCTTCAGGTTATCCAATTTGGAGGGGAGGCACTGGAGCCTTTCCCAGCTGTCACAGGGCAAACTGATATTCACGTTATTTATTTGTTTGTGCTTATTTAAATTTTTTCCTCTGGTACTTAATCAGCAGATATATGTTTGTATGTGGGACCATATTGCTGACCAAACTTAGCATTAGCTGAATCCAGACATCAATAGCTGAAATCATGGTGGCTATGCCCAACTTTTATATACATTTTGCATGAATCAAAATAAATATGAAAATAAAAATAATAAAGTTCACCCACTGATAAGGAACAACACATATTGCATATACACAGATGGTGCTCAACTTTAAAAGACTGAGAGAACAAAACTTAGTTCATGCTGCATATCTATTCCATGTTTATTCCTCATTAGGGCTCAATATCCTGCAATCAATGTAAAAAGGGAAACTAGTTTTTATTCTTGATGAAAATGCTTACTACTCTGCCTCTGCAAAAATACAGAGATGAATAATGAACAAGAAGAGTGGTCAAATATCCAGCAAGAATTATGCCAGAAGCTTGTTGATGGCTACCAAAAGAGTATGCTCGAGGTGCAACTTGATAAGGTACATTTAACCAAATATTATATTGGAAAAAAAAATTTTATGTTTCATTTTCAGATTAGGGGTAGCACAGTGGCATCGCAGCAAGAAGGTCCTAGGTTCAATTCCACCTTGGCCAGGGTTTTTCTGTGTGGAGTTTGCATGTTCTCCCCATATATTTGTGGGTTTTCTCCATGCGCTCCAGTTTCCTATTGTACTAGGGTTAGGTTATTTGGTGATTCTAAATTGCCCATATGTGAGTATGAATGGTTGTCTGTGGAAAAAAATGGATGGGTACTCTATGCAAATCCCTAAAACTAGAGAAAGTAGATGCTTTTGAAAACCAAAGAGATCATCATCGACTTCAGGAAGCACAGGACTGACCCAGCTCCCCTCTACATCAACGGCGAGTGTGTGTAGAGGGTCCACACCTTCAGGTTTCTTGGTGTCCTCATCTCTGCTGATCTTTCTCGGTCAGATAACATCACAGCTGTTATCAAGAAGGCTCAGCAGCGACTTCACTTCCTGAGAGTCCTCAGGAAGAACAACTTGGACTCAAACCTGCTGCTGACCTTCTACCGCTCATCCATTGAGAGCCTGCTGACCTACTGTATCACAGTATGGTACGGCAGCTGCACTGAGGCAGACAGGGTCAGGCTTCAGAGGGTAGTCAAGACAGCACAAAGAATCGTTGGCTGCCCTCTCCCCTCCCTGATGGACATCTACACCTCCCACTGCATCAGCAGAGCCAGGAACATCATCAAGGACAGCTCACACCCTGGCTTTGAACTGTTTGACCTGCTGCCCTCTGGCAGGCGCTACAGGTGCATCAAAGCCAGAACAAACAGACTCAAGAACAGTTTCTTCACCAGAGCAATCACCACCCTGACCTCACACACTCACCCACTGTAACTGTGCAACACCCACATCTCTGTGCAATATTATATTATTCATACTGAACAATATCTAACATTCCTATATTGTGTAATATCCAGTATTCATTCACTAGTGCAATATTCATTCACCAAGTGCAATATTCATCATCTTCATTATTATATGTATACACGCATTTACTTTCTTACAATGTACAGATGCACCAATGTAGGTATGTATGTATATATTTTTATACATTCTATTTTTTGTATATTTTACACATTGTTTATTTTCTGTATATCTCTTGATCATATTGATTATACTAGATTATAATATTTTTATAATATTTTTATTTTCATTTAGAGAGTTTGATTTTCTGTTACATGGCACTGAACAGGAGTGGCCCTCCAATCTCATTGTACATCCTGTATAATGACAATAAAGGCATTCTATTCTATTCTAATATTCTATTCTTTTTTTTTTTTTTTTTTGGCATGGAAAATAATAAATACTGTAGGTATAAAAACAAGTTTATTGAAGGAAAAGTGCTCTGTGGGTGAGCTGTGCTGACACTGAGCATTTATAATAATGAAAACAAACCACGTGGCGAATTAAAATATAATATTCACCAAGAGACATCAGTGTGTCAGTCTGGGGAGTGAAAGTGATAACACTGGTGCGCTTCTGGAGGGCTGATAGTGTGTCATGATTCTGCCAGTATGTGGGATGTTGCTAAAAAAGCAAATGCTGTGGGTGTTTTGGCACATGCAAAATACTATGGAAAATCCCAAGCCTTTAGAAGTGAGTTGCTTATTTCCCAAAATAATGGATAGGAGCAAACTTCGCTTTGCATCAGAGGGTCCATCTCATTTGCTAGGTTACTCCTTGCAGCTACAGTCAATAGGAAAATGTGCAGCTAGACAGCTACAATTATTAATCAGTTACAAAGTAAACTCTTGAGTACATGTGAGAAGTCCACTGCTTACTAGTGCATCTAAAAAAAAACTAAAAGAATATCATGAAAATCTTTTTTTTTTTTTATTTCATTCCAAAAGGTAAACCTTTACATGTTCTATTTTCATTATACGGAAAGTGAAACGCATTGCTCAAAAAAATTAAAGGAAAACATTGAAAACACACCATATCTCAATGAAAAATGAATTGTGCTGGATATCTATACTGATATGGATTGGGTAATGTGTTAGGAATAGTAGGATAGTTTGATGGAAATTAAATTTATCGACCTACAGAGGGCTGAATTCAAAGACAGCCTGAAAATCAAAGTGAAAAAATGATGCAGCAGGCTGGTCCATTTTGCCAAAATTTCATTGCAGCAACTCAGAATGGCTGAAAATTGCTCCATGGTTATACCTCCCCAGACCAGCCATGGTGAATCATGTGACAGGCATGTTCATGGTTTCTCCAGACCCTTTCACATCTGTAACATGTGCCCTAAACTGTGAAAAGCACAGGGAGCCAGTGACAAGTCCCAGTTGGGTTCCATGGTGCCAGGCAGTGAGCACAGGGCCTACTAGAGGACATCAGGCCTTCAGACCACCCTCATGAAGTTTATTTCTGATTAGTTGGTTAGAGACATTCATACCAGTGGTGTGCTGGAGTTCATTTTGAAAAGCTCTGTCAGTGCTCATCCTACTCCTCGCACAAAGCAGCAGATGCCGGTCCTGCTGATGGGTTAAGGACCATCTACGGCCCTGTCCAGCTCTCCTACAGTAACTGACTGTGTCCTGGAAACTTGATTTCTGAATTTTGATACTGGATTTCTGAATTTTTTGACCTCAGCCAAAATCATCAACATTAAAATACACTGGTTAAAAAAAATTTAAGAAAATCCAGTATCTCAAATCATTTGATTATTATCGAAGATCAAAAAAGAATTTACAATACAGAAAGTTGGACAGAAATGTCCAACTTTTCCAAAAGAAAAGTATGCTCACATTCATTTATAGTTTAAATTTAACAGCAGCTGTCTTACATTAAAGTCTTCTAACTTGCTTATCCTAGTGTGTTTGGCTTGTTTTCTGTTACAGTCATGCTGACATTTAAATGGGAGACCTGTAAAAAAAAATTTTGCTATACAAAATTGCTATACAGGAAATGCAGAAATGTGCATTTCCTGTATAGCAATGTTTGGTCTTGGGTAAAACAAACAAACAAACAGTAAACAAACAAATATGGCTCCAATTATGATGTACAGGGGTTGGACACTGAAACTGAAACACCTGTCATTTTAGTGTGGGAGGTTTCATGGCTAAATTGGACCAGCCTGGTGGCCAATCTTCATTTATTGCACATTGCACCAGTAAGAGCAGAGTGTGAAGGTCCAATTAGCAGGGTAAGAGCACAAAATATTGCAATGCACACAACATTATGGGTGACATACCAGAGTTTAAAAGAGGACAAATTGTTGGTGCACGTCTTGCTGGCACATCTGTGACCAAGACAGCAAGTCTTTGTGATGTATCAAGAGCCACGGTATCCAGGGTAATGTCAGCATACCACCAAGAAGGACGAACCACATCCAACAGGATTAACTGTGGACGCAAGAGGAAGCTGTCTGAAAGGGATGTTTGGGTGCTAACCCGGATTGTATCCAAAAAACATAAAACCATGGCTGCCCAAATCACAGCAGAATTAAATATGCACCTCAACTCTCCTGTTTCCACTAAAACTGTCCGTCGGGAGCTCCACAGGGTCAGTATACACGGCCGGGCTGCTATAGCCAAACCTTTGGTCACTCGTGCCAATGCCAAACGTCGGTTTCAATGGTGCAAGGAGCACAAATCTTGGGCTGTGGACAATGTGAAACATGTATTGTTCTCTGATGAGTCCACCTTTACTGTTTTCCCCACATCCGGGAGAGTTACGGTGTGGAGAAGCCCCAAAGAAGCGTACCACCCAGACTGTTGCATGCCCAGAGTGAAGCATGGGGGTGGATCAGTGATGGTTTGGGCTGCCATATCATGGCATTCCCTTGGCCCAATACTTGTGCTAGATGGGCGCGTCACTGCCAAGGACTACCGAACCATTCTGGAGGACCATGTGCATCCAATGGTTCAAAGATTGTATCCTGAAGGTGGTGCCATGTATCAGGATGACGATGCACCAATACACACAGCAAGATGGTGAAAGACTGGTTTGATGAACATGAAAGTGAAGTTGAACATCTCCCATGGCCTGCACAGTCACCAGATCTAAATATTACTGAGCCACTTTGGGGTGTTTTGGAGGAGCGAGTCAGGAAACGTTTTCCTCCACCAGCATCACATCGTGACCTGCCCACTATCCTGCAAGAAGAACGGCTTAAAATCCCTCTGACCACTGTGCAGGACTTGTATATGTCATTCCCAAGACGAACTGACGCTGTATTGGCCGCAAAAGGAGGCCCTACACCATACTAATAAATTATTGTGGTCTAAAACCAGGTGTTTCAGTTTCATTGTCCAACCCCTGTATGCATTGTACCTGACATTATTTTCAATTCAATTTATTTATATAGCACCAAATCACAACAAACAGTCACCTCAAGGTGCTTTGTATTGCGGGTAAAGACCTTATAATAATACAGAGAAAACCCCACAGTCAAAATGACCCCCTATGAGCAGCACTTGGTGACAGTGGGAAGGAAAAACTCCCTTTTAACAGGAAGAAACCTCCAGCAGAACCAGGCTCAGGGAGGGGCAGCCATCTGCCGCGACTGGTTGGGCTGAGGGGAGACTTTTAGTGAGTGTCAGATCCCAGTTACACCCCTATACAGGGGTTTGGATCAGCTCTGCGTCTAACAGGTTAGCGTTTCAGAACCACACACCAAGGCCTGCGGTGTGATCTGGCCATGCCCGAAATAATCCAAACAGGAAAGTGACAATCCAGTACAAGATCCTTCAGCTCCTTTCAGGTTAAATCCAACATGGCAAAAGTGAATAGAGAA
Source organism: Archocentrus centrarchus (assembly GCF_007364275.1). Taxonomy (NCBI): domain Eukaryota; kingdom Metazoa; phylum Chordata; class Actinopteri; order Cichliformes; family Cichlidae; genus Archocentrus; species Archocentrus centrarchus. The sequence continues at coordinate 35,170,870 of NC_044359.1, read as the reverse complement.
AATCGCCAAAAATCAATGTGAACTCTAGAATCCAATTCTTCTCCACATACACTTGCAAGACATGGAAGAAAATACAGCTAAATTCTCTCATATGACAGTTTTATATCCTCATTTATTGGGTATACCACTTCTCCTGCCTATCTCTCTCTGGTGCAAGACTAGTCTATGCCTGATGAGTCACATCATGTTGATTTCACTTCTGGAACTTTCCACACAAGTTCAGTGCAGGCCTCACTCACACTAGTCAGATGTAAGACACAGTTTAACCATTACTTTCATTTCTTTGGTATAATCATATGTGAATATACTTCTTTACAGAATTCTGTGTTAATTTAGTGAAATATAGCAGTTTAGCTGGGGGATCTCATTCCTCTTTGACATGTGCTGATAACATGAGGACCAATGGTATCCCTTCACATTAGAGAATATCATGATATTTTGTTACTTCTTTGTGGCTCTCCTGTAATTACATAAGACTGATAAATGAAAAGCAAAGTAACATTGCATCAGCAAAAAATTACTGTAAAATATCAGTGTTAATACAGTTTAAGTTAGTGCCAATGCTTCCACATGGTTCTGTGTTTTCTACAAGTAAAAAATGACAGAGAAAAGACTGACATAAAAAAAAATGTTATAACTTTAAATGTAAGTCACAAAACCGCATTTTCATGGCCACCAGGTGCTGAAATATGCCTAAAAGTAACAACACCAGCACATAGTTAACATGCATTTATTAACACAGTTTGAAGAGGTTTCTTTAACAGGCCAGTCTAAAAGCTTGCATGGACAGCAGGCAAAACTCAAGTGCTGTGTGACATGAATGTCAGATGCTCCATAGTCTGTTTCCATTTAAATGATTTAGGCTTTCAAGATGGAAAGAAACACTATCACTGAAGAATAAAATATGTTGTTATGCTGATTTTAAAATATGCTGTTATGCTGATTTTTTTTTCATTATTTCATAAACTCACTTAATAAAAATTAAATTGAGTAAAAAAAAATGAGTTAAATAAGTGAAAGTGAATCTTGTAGAAATGATTGTGACAGCAACCAGTCAAAATTTCACTTTATTTTATGCAACAGTAACCTCAGACTGAATGTTTCTTGCAGTCAGAATAAATGAGAAATAGTGTGTCTTAAATGTTGCCATGCTGTGAACGATTTTTTTTTTCCCCTAGTGTTTCAAGGCAATTTCTTCAAAGCCATTTATTTAGACAAGTGGAAACTGAAGGCAAAATGACTCTGACTGATGGCATTACACAACTGCAATTATATTTCATTTTTATATTTCATAAATGAGAAAGGTAAGACTTTCAACTCAATCTAAGATGGTGAGAACAAGAATGCAGAACAAGAATGTTGCTATAGCTTCAAAAATTCTATTTCAAATCTATGGAGCTGCATTGCTTGGAAATCTGCTGTTAGGGTCAGGGGTAAAGAGCTTCTATTAGCCCAGCAAAAGTCTGACTTTTGGAGTCAGGCATCTCTACAAATAAAACCAAAAAAGCACATTCTGACTTTCTGTTTCCATTTCTTCGAGAAGAGGAGTAGATATATATTTTTTTTAATGTTACTATTTCACAAGGTAATAGAACCTTTTGTGTAAAGTATATAATATATGCACTATTTTTCAAACATGTCTAGGCTTAAATAGTGTCTAGGGCCTTTTCATATTAAATTTGTTCATAAACAAAACAGTTAACAAATCTGTCCTCAGTCAAATCCAAGTATTTTTCATTCTAATTGCATATATAACTGCAAAGAGGTCAGATAAAACATTTCTATCAGCATTTAATCCATTACTTTTGTGGTCATTGTGTCTGACACAGAAACAAACTGTCTCATTGAAGTCACTTTGCTATGACTAAGTATTTGTGTTTTCCATCTCTATGTTGAACCAAGCAGATAAACAAGTACTGCCGTGACCTAATGAGAAAGCAGCCACTTGAGCTGCCTGAAGTGCAGCTATAATCAAAATGATATATTAAGCCTAACCAGTTATGCTGATGGGGCCATTAATTTACCCAAACCATGCATTCATTAGGAAATGCTTCTGTGTCAACAGACTCATCTCCAAGTAACTTGAGGGAGGAAAAAATCTGTTCTTTGTATCCCAAAGCATTCCTGTGGTATTTGCACTCCAAAGGATAAAAAATGTACTGTTCATTTCACCAGAGATGTGCAGATAGATGGAATGCCAGAGTGTCTGAATGAAATAGGAAAATATATCATTAAATAATCAATCAAATGGGTCAATTGGAAATAAATGAGTATATTATTAAATGCAAGCACAGAAGAAATGAGAAAATATATTTAGGTGTTTCTACATTTAATTCATTATTTTATGGTTCCTGTGGTACAGTGAAATAGCTTCAACTGTCACCATCAGAAGACCCTAATATCTGATTTTTTTTTTACCCTGCACAGTAAGTCAGGAGAGATCAGTCCCAGGTATTTACACTGTATTGATGCAGTGGACTTATTGTGAATTAAATGACAACAGGCAATGGTGGAGGAAAACTCCTCAAACTGTAAGTAACGTTTTGAAATATTACTGTCTGTGTATCATAAAATACATTTTTAGGTCTAGTTTTTTAGGTGACAACATAACGGCATAATCTTCAAATATCTGTTCAATTTATCAAAATGAAGCCGATTTGCAAAAGTGCCCCAATGTCTTCAGAGACGTGAGGTCTCTGAAAACCCCCACTGACCCTCAGCTTTGAGGATATAATTCACAAATTTATCACAAGTTTGTAGTTAGTTACATGTATCAGTTCGTTCAGCTCAAAAAATGGTTGAACAGAGATGGAATATTATGGAGTGCCAAAATAAATACATAATGAAATAATTAATTAAAGTGTAATTACTTAATAATTAAAATTGAAATTAATAAATTATTAAATACACAATCAGTTAGCTTCATTCCATCCAGCCATCCATCCATCCATCCATCCATCCATCCATTGTCTTACGCTTATCCGGGTAATTAGCTTTTACCTTCATTATTAATTAAAATGTCAAGCAATTTTATTTAAAAACACTGATGTTTTACCCTTATGATTCTTTCATTGGGCATTTCTCAGTACAGACAGTTTGTATTTGCATACTTGGTAGTTCCAACTTGGTGAGTACACTCAAGTGGAATTTGAGAATGGCATTATAACATACAATGAGCTGACATTATATCAAGAACAATGAAAACCGTGTACTTCAGCCACTGTCTGTGCTGTTCATACTGTACTTTTTGATCTTTGAAGTTTTTTTGTGGCCCTCTCATTACTGGTGAACTCCACTGTTGCTCCCTTCCTTATTCTGGCTCACTTGTCAACCAATCAGTATTTGGCAGACACGTACATCATCTGCTTCCAGCGACACACAGTTAGAATTTTGGAGGACTGCACGGGAGAGCAGTGAGTGGAAACCTCTCTCCCACCTGTCCGAACGGAAATGTGTACACAGATGGACACATTTGCAGGACCATAAATTATGCTCAATTACTTCTGAGGGTAGGAGGACAGCTCACAGTGAGCATACTTCATGTCATCAACTTGGCTTCATTGTGTACTTTACTGCCTTATGATTAATATTTATAATTAAAATAGCACATAATAGACTTAATTACCTGTGTCCTTTTAAAATATATTTACATTTTTATAAATACTATGGAAAGATGTTCTAAATGCTATAAAAGGGCAATTACTGTGAAATCATTTCATCATAAATCCTCTATTGATTTGGAGGTAGGTGGTAAAGAACCATACACCACTATAATAAATAATGATAATCAATGGACTGTTCAGCAGATCTTCCTTAAAACCATTATACATGCATACATAATGCTCACTGTTCATCAGACAAAAAACTGATCAGATGTATTTTTTTTAATTCTAGTAAACTTATAACAAATAGCTGGTGTTTAAGAATACAGTTCAGTAAATGTTCAAAACAGATAATTTGATCATTTCTGGAGCAGACTCGACATCACAAACAGCATCAACATGCTGGTCCAGATGTTTCTGCTCCTGGGGAAAATGATTTTGATTGAAAATAAGCTGTTATAAAGAAGAATAACACACCTGAACATTAGGAAATAAAGATGAGCAATTCATTCAGTTCAAAATATACTGACAGTGCTTAAGTGAGACATTATGGTTTATGAAAACTATCCAGGTATGAAGCTTAACTTTAGGCAAACCAATTTGCTAGGGAACAGATAGAACACTGAAATCACCAATCAAATATCACCTGAGTGAATTACATCCTATGTTTAGCCTCCACTGAAAGGTGAGGGTCAGCAGAGGTTTTGAAAACTGTGTATCAGGAGCAGGCTGTTCTTGGTGGGTATCATGAGGTGATTACTGCTGACGCCAGCTGGCCGTTACGTCAGTGAGACCTCAAAACTGCACTTTTACAATTAGGCTCTTTTTGACAAATGTCTTGACAAACAAAGATACTTTTTTCTCTTATTTATTGATCAACATTACTGTAAATGTGCCAGATGGCTGACTTTCAACTGCAGTCCTTGGGCAAGACGTATATTCTATAAAACAACATACATGGTTAAAATTTTATATCTGTTCATTGACTGGCACATATAAAAGATGTTGAACATAAAAGCATGTAGCAGACAGATAATCTACCCAATTATGCAACAACAAATTATAAAACAGTAGATATGCTACAAGAAGATATGATTACACAGACAAACGGGTTTAAATCTTAAACACACAATAAGATAAGCAGCATTAGGTCTTGCAGGCAGCTGAGAAGCAGGTCGGGTGAGCAGAACATAAGCACACAGGAATCCAGCAGACAAGACAGAGAAAATTATTTTAGTGGTCACAGATTTCATTCTCTGATGGTGTGTTTCACTATTACAAATATGAAGATTACCACACTACATTTGTGTCTAAAAGATTCTTCAAAGTTCAATTCAATAAAATTTCAATTAAATGTTATTTATACAGTGCTAAATCACAACAACAGTCACCTCACAGTGTTTTATATTACAAGATGAAAAACCCTACAATAATAAAAAAAAAAAAAAAAAAAGCACAATCAGACGACCTCATATAAGTGAGCATGAGGCAATAGTGGGAAGGAAAACCTCTGCCAGAACCAACAAGTTTATATGGCGACACAGAAACAGTAGTAGAAATCTCTACTCATAAAGTCTGGGGTGCTTTCTTCCCCAGTGCTTGTTGTGATTTTATTCCAAGTCCTCTGCATCAGTCCATTATCTGGCATTGGTCTGTCTTGAATTGTCGTACATGTTACCAATCAGATATAAGGGTCTGTTGATGAGCTGCAGTGACAGTTTAAATGATTTCAATAATTTCATGATGCACTGCAACACAGGAGCCATGAAGTAATTAATTAAATAGTGAAATAATTAAATATTTTTTTAAATAAAAAAAAAAGATAGATTTAATTAATTTATTATACATTTAATTAATTATTAGATGTATATATTAATTTCATTTTGGCACGCTTGGTACATATATATATATATATATATATATATATATATATATATATATATATATATATATATATATATATATATATATAGTTTTACTGACCAGTCAAATATTTTTAACCATACATTCAAGCATTTTTTTTTTCCACAGATCTTTATCTAGCACTTCATCTACCTCACTTCCATGTTCAATTTAGTCCAATTTGCATGTCTTTGCTGGAGTAGTTAGAGAAAACATGTGGAAACAGTGAGAACATGCAAACTCCATAAAAAAAAGCTCAAGCCAGCCAGGAGATTAAACCTTTGTGCTGTGAGTTGACAGCGGTACCCACTCTGGCACTGTACCAATATTGCATTGAAAACTGAAACAAATTACCTTTTTTTTTTGTTTTGCAGTGTCATTACATCCATTAAAAAGACATGCAGTGAGGTGAGCTCCTGACGTAATGACTGTGTTCCAATATAGTTTACTGGTTTTCTTTTTGTTAGTTTTTGTTTGTCTTGTTTGTTTTCTTTTGTCTTCATGGTGTTTGTTGAGCTACTGAGGTCCAATTTTGTATGACAGATAAAATAAGTAGGAGAGACCACATTCTAACTCTTTGATGTTAACTATAATGTGTATATGCTCCAGAAATCTAAATTATTAACTTCCTGTGATTGTAGACAAAAATTAAAACAAGCACTGGCATGTTAATTCAAAGCTTCAATGTTGCAAAGTACAGCCTCAAAGAGTCTGGCAAAACATAATTCACCTTTCAGTATGCATTATGCATATAAGAACTATAAGTCTGAAAAATCTGAATAATATAGCATTTAGCTGAAAAAAGTAAAGTGAAGCCAGTACACTAAAAGTGCCATAAAGCTGCACAGCTGTCAAGTTCAATAAAACCTTGTAGTTCCTATGTTTATGGTTAAAATGTATTGAAGATAAAGAGGAGGATGAACTATGATGGTAATTAGAGAAGTGCCTGGAGTTCAAGACTTAGAACCTTATATAAAGCAAACAAAGTGGAGACAGAAGCACTAACACAAGAACTCTCAAAGGAAGTTCATAAGTAATCCTCTCACCGCTGCTAAAAAGTCTCGCAGCAGAAATACAACCAGAGGTGCAAATGGATCACAGGAACAGCTGATTTATTAATGTGCCTCTATGTAATGTAAACTGTGAAGGAGTGTGTGGATTTTATTTTATTTTTTTTTGTTGGTTTTTATTTTTTCATTGATAAGTCTCCACAGGATAGAAGGGTACACTGAATCCTACACTCTCCATAATGGGTTTGTTGTCTACTCTTACATCCCTTACGTTCCGTAAGGGTTAACGATCCACTTGATTGTCAGAGTAGTCTCTGAGGAGGAGGTTTTCAACACCCCAAAAATGAAAAGCACTCACGGAGAAAAATTCTGGTTCCAAATAATCAACCTTTACTTATAGCAATAACATAATATTCTCCGAGTTGACTGCTTACAAAATCCAAATATAAACATTAAGGTTTGGTGGTAGAAAAACTGTATCACTCCTCACTCCATACAAAAAAAAAAAGGAAAAAACCACCAGCCCCACCCCAACAGCTGTTTTTTCTTCATAATGACAGCGAGAGGCAGACCTAATGAGCTGGAGGAGGTTCCAAACAAAGCACAAGAACAAATGATACGTCCACCACCCTTGGCATAATCCTTGGCATCATATAGGATCACCAACATTTATCATTTGGCACAATACTCATCCCCCAATACCCAATCAAATACTCAATAGGCTCCAACAGGGTTATTTTCTTTGTTAGTCTATATCATTGTGTTTAATAAAAGGTAGAGCAGAGCATTGTGGAGTTGCTGGCAAAAACCGGTGCATATCGTACGGACACTTCAGTGACCACTGTATACAATATATTCAATTCAATTCAATTCAATCCATCCATCCATCTATTCTCTTCCGCTTATCCGGGGCCGGGTCGTGGGGGCAGGAGCCTAAGCAGAGAAGCCCAGGTTTCCCTCTCCCCAGCCAACTCCTCCAGCTCATCCAGAGGGACCCCAAGGCATTCCCAGGCCAGCCGAGAGATATAATCTCCCCAGCGTGTCCTGGGTCTACCACGGGGCCTCCTCCCGGTGGGAAATGCCCGGAACACCTCACCCAACAGGCAGCCAGGAGGCATCCTAATCAGATGCCAGAGCCACCTCAACTGGCTCCTTTCAATGAGGGGCCGTTAGGGACATTATTACTGAAATGCGCGCACACAAACTACTGAAACGCCTTCCTGTTTAACCGAAACAACTTACTGTTTGCACAAAACACCTTCCTGTTCACTCGAAACGCCTTCCTGTTCACACGAAATGCTCTCATACACACTACTGAAACGCTCTCACACAAACTACTGAAACGCCTTCCTGTTTAGCCGAAATGCCTTCCTGTTTAGCCAAAACAACTTCCTGTTTGCACAAAACACCTTCCTGTTCACACGAAATGCTCTCATACACACTACTGAAACGCTCTCACTCACACTACTGAAACGCGCTCACACACACTACTGAAACGCTCTCACTCACACTACTGAAACGCTCTCACACACACTACTGAAAAGCCTTCCTGTTTAGCCAAAACAACTTCCTGTTTGCACAAAACACCTTCCTGTTCACACGAAATGCTCTCATACACACTACTGAAACGCTCTCACTCACACTACTGAAACGCGCTCACACACACTACTGAAACGCTCTCACTCTCACTACTGAAACACGCTCACACACACTACTGAAACGCTCTCACTCTCACTACTGAAACACGCTCACACACACTACTGAAACGCTCTCACTCTCACTACTGAAACACGCTCACTCACACTACTGAAACACGCTCACACACACTACTGAAACGCTCTCACTCACACTACTGAAACGCGCTCACACACTACTGAAACGCTCTCACTCACACTACTGAAACGCGCTCACTCACACTACTGAAACGCTCTCACTCACACTACTGAAACGCGCTCACTCACACTACTGAAACGCTCTCACTCACACTACTGAAACTCTCTCACTCACACTACTGAAACGCTCTCACTCACACTACTGAAACGCTCTCACTCACACTACTGAAACGCTCTCACTCACACTACTGAAACGCGCTCAGTCACACTACTGAAACGCTCTCACTCTCACTACTGAAACACGCTCACACACACTACTGAAACGCGCTCACTCTCACTACTGAAACACGCTCACACACACTACTGAAACGCTCTCACTCTCACTACTGAAACACTCTCACACACACTACTGAAACGCTCTCACTCTCACTACTGAAACTCGCTCACTCACACTACTGAAACGCGCTCACACACACTACTGAAACGCTCTCACTCACACTACTGAAACGCGCTCACACACACTACTGAAACGCTCTCATACACACTACTGAAACGCGCTCACTCACACTACTGAAACGCTCTCACTCACACTACTGAAACGCGCTCACTCACACTACTGAAACGCTCTCACTCACACTACTGAAACGCTCTCACTCACACTACTGAAACGCTCTCACTCACACTACTGAAACGCTCTCACTCACACTACTGAAACGCGCTCACTCACACTACTGAAACGCTCTCACTCACACTACTGAAACGCTCTCACTCACACTACTGAAACGCTCTCACTCACACTACTGAAACGTGCTCACTCACACTACTGAAACGCTCTCACTCACACTACTGAAACGCTCTCACTCACACTACTGAAACGCGCTCACTCACACTACTGAAACGCTCTCACTCACACTACTGAAACGCGCTCACACACAGTACTGAAACGCTCTCACTCACACTACTGAAACGCGCTCACACACACTACTGAAACGTTCTCACTCACACTACTGAAACGCTCTCACTCACACTACTGAACGCTCTCACTCACACTACTGAAACGCGCTCACACACACTACTGAAACGCTCTCACTCACACTACTGAAACGCGCTCACTCACACTACTGAAACACTCTCACTCACACTACTGAAACGCGCTCACACACAGTACTGAAACGCTCTCACTCACACTACTGAAACACTCTCACTCACACTACTGAAACGCGCTCACACACAGTACTGAAACGCTCTCACTCACACTACTGAAACGCCCTCACTCACACTACTGAAACGCTCTCACTCTCACTACTGAAACGCTCTCACTCACACTACTGAAACGCTCTCACTCACACTACTGAAACGCGCTCACACACACTACTGAAACGCGCTCACAAACACTACTGAAACGCGCTCACTCACACTACTGAAACGCTCTCACTCTCACTACTGAAACGCTCTCACTCACACTACTGAAATGCTCTCACTCACACTACTGAAACGCGCTCACACACACTACTGAAACGCTCTCACTCACACTACTGAAACGCTCTCACTCACACTACTGAAACGCGCTCACTCACACTACTGAAACGCTCTCACTCTCACTACTGAAACGCTCTCACTCACACAGTACTGAAACGCTCTCACTCACACTACTGAAACGCTCTCACTCACACTACTGAAACGCTCTCACTCTCACTACTGAAACGCTCTCACTCACACTACTGAAACGTGCTCACTCACACTACTGAAACGCTCTCACTCACACTACTGAAACGCTCTCACTCACACTACTGAAACGCGCTCACTCACACTACTGAAACGCGCTCACTCACACTACTGAAACGCGCTCACACACAGTACTGAAACGCTCTCACTCACACTACTGAAACGCGCTCACACACACTACTGAAACGTTCTCACTCACACTACTGAAACGCTCTCACTCACACTACTGAAACGCTCTCACTCACACTACTGAAACGCGCTCACACACACTACTGAAACGCTCTCACTCACACTACTGAAACGCGCTCACTCACACTACTGAAACACTCTCACTCACACTACTGAAACGCGCTCACACACAGTACTGAAACGCTCTCTCTCACACTACTGAAACACTCTCACTCACACTACTGAAACGCGCTCACACACAGTACTGAAACGCTCTCACTCACACTACTGAAACGCCCTCACTCACACTACTGAAACGCTCTCACTCTCACTACTGAAACGCTCTCACTCACACTACTGAAACGCTCTCACTCACACTACTGAAACGCGCTCACACACACTACTGAAACGCGCTCACACACACTACTGAAACGCGCTCACTCACACTACTGAAACGCTCTCACTCTCACTACTGAAACGCTCTCACTCACACTACTGAAACGCTCTCACTCACACTACTGAAACGCGCTCACACACACTACTGAAACGCTCTCACTCACACTACTGAAACGCTCTCACTCACACTACTGAAACGCGCTCACTCACACTACTGAAACGCTCTCACTCTCACTACTGAAACGCTCTCACTCACACAGTACTGAAACGCTCTCACTCACACTACTGAAACGCTCTCACTCACACTACTGAAACGCTCTCACTCTCACTACTGAAACGCTCTCACTCACACTACTGAAACGCGCTCACTCACACTACTGAAACGCGCTCACTCACACTACTGAAACGCTCTCACTCTCACTACTGAAACGCTCTCACTCACACTACTGAAACGCTCTCACTCACACTACTGAAACGCGCTCACACACACTACTGAAACGCTCTCACTCACACTACTGAAACGCTCTCACTCACACTACTGAAACGCGCTCACTCACACTACTGAAACGCTCTCACTCTCACTACTGAAACGCTCTCACTCACACAGTACTGAAACGCTCTCACTCACACTACTGAAACGCTCTCACTCACACTACTGAAACGCTCTCACTCTCACTACTGAAACGCTCTCACTCACACTACTGAAACGCGCTCACACACACTACTGAAACGCTCTCACTCACACTACTGAAACGCGCTCACTCACACTACTGAAACGCTCTCACTCACACTACTGAAACGCTCTCACTCACACTACTGAAACGCTCTCACTCTCACTACTGAAACGCTCTCACTCTCACTACTGAAACGCGCTCACTCACACTACTGAAACGCTCTCACTCACACTACTGAAACGCTCTCACACACACTACTGAAACGCTCTCACTCACACTACTGAAACGCTCTCACTCACACTACTGAAACGCGCTCACACACACTACTGAAACGCGCTCACTCACACTACTGAAACGCTCTCACTCACACTACTGAAACGCTCTCACTCACACTACTGAAACGCGCTCACACACACTACGGAAACGCTATCACTCACACTACTGAAACGCGCTCACACACTACTGAAATGCTCTCACTCACACTACTGAAACGCGCTCACACACACTACGGAAACGCTATCACTCACACTACTGAAACGCTCTCACTCACACTACTGAAACGCTCTCACTCACACTACTGAAACGCGCTCACACACACTACTGAAACGCGCTCACTCACACTACTGAAACGCTCTCACACACTCTACTGAAACGCTTCCACACTTCCAAATGAAAAGACAAACAACGTGGTAAAAGTGATTCTGAACAAAGTCCAAGACTTTTTTCTTTTCATACTATATTAAACTTACAGCCCTGTCTGCTGAAATATTGCAGTATCTATCTACAACAGTGGTCCCCAAACTTTTTTGTGCCCCGGACCGGTTTATTTTCAGACAATTTTTTCATGGACCGGCCTTTAAGGTGTGGCGCTTAAATACACCAAAATAAATGATACGACCGGCATAAAATTTTGTGACATTTTCTAAATATAATATTAAACGTGAATCCACTGTGTTCTCTTATGCAACTTTATCAGCAGCGTCCTTGTAACATCGCGCCAACAACACAACAAAACAAAAGCAACATCCTCTCTGTCCCGATGCTCTTTGGTCTCTATGGTAATGTTTAAACATGCCTTCAAAATAAAATACACCGCAAAAATATAACTCACCATAGCGCTGAATCAGCGTGAGCCCCGACCTTTGATTTCATATGGAGAGTGTTGGGATCTGTTTTCCAATCCTACTTTAAGAAATCTTTACTTTGTTTAAAACTTCCAATTTAGTGATCCCACCCAGGTTCGTTGATGGTGAAAAGAAACACACAGGTCATGCAAATACTCACATCATAATATAAACATTTATTCAACAGAGTATATTAATTAATAGAGTATATGACATAAAACATGTTAAATCAGATATCTGAGAGACTAGATCAGACCTTACTTCCCTGTCCCTCTGCCCCATCTAGTCTAACCTTCTCACTGTCTCTCTTCTGCTTATATGCCCCATCCTCCACTTCTTCTAAAGAATTTACCCTTCTTTACAATTCCTACACTAGTTTCTATGACAACCACACCTAAGGAATGACCAGCCTGCACACTGAGAAGGAAAAGTCTGTTCCAGTTCACTAACAAGTATATACTGCTAAATGCAAATAAAACTAACAAATATAAATCATACAAATAATTGCTAGCAAATGTAACTAATACACATAAAGAAGCCGAAAAAAGTAAATACAAGACAAAAATCAATAAACAAAAAATATATAACATTTAGTTTTGGAGGGTGCATGTAAGTAAAGTACATCAGGCTTCTATAGAAGCCACAGAAGAGCGATATATCTGGTTCAAATTAGCTGTCATTATTTAGTCAGCCTGATCAGACATGATCGTGAACATCATTAGTGAAGTACATGCTTACCAAGTGGTAAGTAATTCTATCTTAATCACAGTTACTTTCATTAAAAAGAATGGCATAGATTTATAAAACTAATTATGACAATTGACTTAAAATGTGGATGACGAAAAGAGACAAATGCTCATGGTAGCTATAATGCTAGTTTGGTGTATTATTAGCTTAAAAGTGTCCGATAAGGCAAGGTAACATTAATGAACACATTACATATTATCATGCACAGATTTGTACAATACCAGAGTACAGTATCACAGCTGGCTCATTTTATGGCAAAAAACAGACATGCTGAATGACAGAAAACATGATCGTGATTATTGCAAAGTCTGCAGGCTAAGATTGCAGTGATAAAGATGAGGAAATAATTTTTTTAGGCCGTACAGAGAAAAAGAGTCAGCAACAGGGGCATCATAGTGGGGGGAACTAGAGCATACTACCCAGGACCCCAATCTTGGGAGGGACCCTGGAATGAAATGTTTGTAATGTTTTATTTCTAAGTAATTAGCGTCATAATGGAATTACCTGAATAAATCATTTGGGTAATTGAACTTTGAATCCACTGTCACCCCTTACAAATTACAAAATGGTATAGTCCACCCCAGCACTCTCCTTGACAGCACAGCTAATTTATTCTATCTAGGTGACCGCTAATACTCATGGTGAGTCATGTCATTCCCAGGAAAGCAAATTCAGGGTATCAAGAATGAAAAGAAAGAAAGGAGAAGGAGAGAAAGCAAACTAAGGGAAGAATTCCTTTCAAAAGAATGGTTTAGCTATCTGTAGCTGTTAAAGACAGTGACCCAATATCAGATGTGACAATATATCTCACAAAATGACAAATATATCTAACAACTTAAAACCATGAAGTGCTTGGCCCCTTACTTCAGAAAAACCAAGCAGCAGCAGGTCCTTCTCCAAATGATGTGCAAGATGTGGGACAAGGTGAGCTCATACAGTCACAGCTAAAAGTTATGCCATGCAATCATTTGTATCAATAGCACGTCCATCTGAAATCTTGCCTCTAATAGCATTAAACTTTATTCTATGTTGGACCAGTTGTTCTCAACCAGTGACTGTACCTCAACCAATGTCCCATGAAGCATTTTGAGGAAGTCAGTGCACTTTAGGCTGTTGAAATGGCATTTTAAAATACTACAATGACACTGCTTTTAAATTCCAAAAGTTTCTAGCTTATATGGGGATAGATGCATCTATTTAGCTTTTACTAACTCTAATAAAACACTATCAGGCACACAGCATACCAGGACCATCAGTATAATATCAGTATAAATGGCTATTATGTCATATCATTGCACATATCATAAATGTGATTAAATCTAATGCATTTCAACATTATGCAACCAAGATGCTATAATTATAATATAAAATTTTCATAAACACAAGTAGGAAATGATAAATAAACGGGTTCTTTAGTGCTTTTCTACTCTACTCGGAGTATTCAAAGCACTTTATACAACATGCCTCATTCACATAAGCACTTTTTCTATTCCAAGTACTTTCTATCTAACTGTCACACAAACTGGCACTCCAGTCAATGCGTAGGAGAGCAACTTAGAGTTTAGTATCCTGCCCAAAGGTACTTTGGCATGCAGACTGAAGCAGCCAGGGATTGAACCATCCTGAGTTACAGCCTTGATGATCTGGGCTGACCTCTAATGTACTATACCTCAGTGGCACAAATTTATTATATAGTGGCAAATCACATCAACAGTCACCTCAAGGCACTTTACACTAAAAGTAAAGACCCTACAATAGTACAGAGAAAACCCAACAATCAGATGACCCCCTATGAACAAACACTTGGCACTTCCCTTTTAACAGGAAGAAACCTCTGGCAGACCCAGGCTCTGGGAGGGGCAGCCATCTGCTGTGACCACTTGGGGGAGAGAGGAGGGAGACAGGACAAAAGACACACTGTGGAAGGGAGCCAGAGATTAATAATAAGTAATGATTAAATGCAGAGTGGGGTATAAACACAGAGAGTAAAAGAGGTGAGTGAAAAAGAATCACTCACTGCATCAAGGGAAGCCCCCAGTAGTCTAAGCCTAATGCAGTGTACTGTAACTAAAGGGGGGGTTCAGGATCACCTGATCAGGCCTTAACTATAACCTTGATCAAAAAGTTCTAAGTATAATCTTAGAAGTAGAAAGGGTGTCTGTGTTCCAAAGTACTTTTACCCCAAGATTATCTTGAATCTGACTGAAGAGGCCATTGGTTTGACAATTGTAAATGATAGGCCATATGGGTTATCTATGCAACTTCATAAACAATTTGTGGGACCTTCATGCAGAACTGCAGCAGTGCCACCTGGATCCACTCCATTCAGTGATTTTGGGCCTGTAAGGAGGTCAATATCAAGGTTGAGGTCAAGTCTTCTTACATATCCGACAGATATCTTTATTGCTGCTTAATTAATACTGGATAGGTAATACAAAACATCATAAAGAACTATCAGTACCCTCAGCAGATTAAAATAAAACAGTCCTCAAAGATGTGCTTACACTCTCAAGTCTACTTAAACCATAGAAAGATACATCAATATGCCCTATTTTAGTCTGTATCAAAAAAAAAAAATTATGAGTATTCCATAAGAAAAGGTTACAGTTAACCCTTTTGTACAAGGTATTTTCACTGTTGATTGATGCTTGCATGTTGTGGGTACATGGAACGCATATCAACACAGGATTTCTTCCTAGAACTGAGAAGCCACACTTGCATAAAACTGCATAGCATCTGCTAATTTTTCTTAAAAGGTATTGGAAAGGCATATTGTAGACACAGAAATGTTTGTGAGCCTAACATTTTTCATAGTTTTCACAACCTTGCACAAAATGCAGAAATAAAGGTGTGACACTTTGAACTTCATGCATTTCCACTAAGTCTGTGAAGAAAACACAAAATTAAAATGTCACTTAATCTGAAAAGGCCCAAAATTGCCAATTTTAGGCACATTTCTGTGTCCACAGTACATGATCTACATGTATGGTGTATCTGGGCCATTCTACTAAACTGGAGCTGATTGATTGAAATGAATGAAAATTTGTATTCTCTTTTATCAAAATTTTTAACAGATATCAGTTGCTCTGAAGGACACATATTTAATAATGCAACACTCAATGTTCATTTTGTATTTTCAAACTATCTTGTAATAACTTTCCTCTCCCAAAATTTGTCACTACCAAACCATGGAATTCATTTCAGAAAAAAAATTAATTGTTTTACATATTTTGCTTGAACTCTGCCTGTACAGACTATTTTTCTAAAATTAATTTATAAGGTGTTCACAGCAAAATAGATTTTAATTAAGTTTTTACCCACTGCGCCCACTGAGTAGATGGGTCAAAATGCAGAGAATGGATCTCACATACATATTAGCTATTAATGACCTGACAACTGGATTCAACTTCAACAGGACACACAACAGGGAGACAAAGAAGTCACAAAAGAACCTACTGGTATAAGCACTAGCAGCTGTATTTAGTCCAAAATATGATATTGGCAAAAGGGCAGTGGGCAGTGTTTTTTTTCTTCTTTTTTTTTTTCTCTTTTCTCTTTCTCACTCTTTTTTCCTACCCTTTCCTTTCTACCTGTCAGGCCTCGTGAAAATAAATTAAATTAAATTAAAATACAAACATTAACAAGAGCAGCCTATTGGAAAACTTATAGAGCTATTTTCGGAAAAGCAAATATGTTTGGTACACCAGAGCATTCGGATCATATTCCGATTGTGAAAACTGCCAGACATAACAGGCTTTAAAAAAAAAAGGGGCAGTGGGCTGGGGTGTGGGGAACTAAGCAAAGGGTGAAAAGGGCAAAATAAGCCTCATCACCGATGGGGATATCCTCCCACCATTAATGAAGATAGAAAATACATTTAGAAGTCTGGATGACATTACAGCCCCGTTTCATAGCCGACATCTTATTGCCTTTTGAAACATTATTTTGCCCTAATTTTGAGGCCTTGTCCTAATCTTTTATCCCAGTACTTTCACCCTTTGGTTAGTAAAGATATAATACACATTCCAGCAAAAATATGTTTTCATTATTAACAATACTCATTAAATCAAAACAATTTCAAACATGCTGTAAGAGATTGATATTCTGTTATTATCTTGAACATTTCTATAAATGCTTTTTGGTAACCACATCCTAGAACAGACATTCATTGGTAAACATTAGAGAAAGTACAAGGGCGTATGCTATACTTTCTATTTATATAATCTATAACAATAAGCCAGATACAATACATACTTACTATTCATATTATATTATCATGTGTGTACAGAAATATTACTACATAATGCACATATACTATAAAACCTGCTTAATTCAATGTATTATATAAAACATCACTATAATCATAAGACAGCCATGTACAAAACCATGTTGCTTACATTTGAACAGTATTGCTGAGCAGTATGTATGGCTTTAATATTGCTCAATGATGAGTCATAGTCTGTACTGTTTTTGGCCATGAGTCATCCCTGAGCAACATGATTATGCTCATGACTATGCTCAGCCAATCATAAGTTGGCATCCCAGGCTAATCAATAAGGCTGCAGCCTAGAGCTGATGTTACTGTAAACAGACTGGCACTTAGCCTTGGAATGTGGGATTCCCCAGTTTCTCACTGTTTCGCACTCTCATCTATCCAGCTGTTCAGTGACCTAGGGCAGTTGCTAGTTATAGGGAATCCCCACTTTGTCCATTTCAGTCAATGATGGTCCAGTAGGTGTAGCCAATCACACAACACAATATGATCACATGATTAGGCTAAGTCAATCAGCCATAAGAAAGAGGCTGCATATCATTAGCATATATTATCATAGCATTAGCAGCATGAACTCCACCACCACCTCCCCCACCCCTCAGCTCCCATCTATCCCCCTCCGTATGCTGTATCCCCTCTCTCCTGGTGCAGTGCTATTGCTGCCTGCACTCTTCTCACCCCCACACACAACAGAGACAGCCCCATCTTCCACCTAACTCAGCCTCACATCCACCTCATAGCTGATCAGGTGAGAAGTCAGCTCAGGAAGACAAAGATCAGGAAGGCAGCAGGTCCAGATGGAATCAGCTCCAGACTGCTCAGGGACTGTGCAGACCAGCTCTGTCAGGTGGTCCTGTATATCTTCAACTTGAGCCTGAATCTGGAGAAGGTTCCTGAACTGTGGAAGACTTCCTGTGTAGTTCCTTTGCCAAAGATCGCACACCCCAGGGAGCCCAACCACTACAGACCTGTGGTCCTGACTTCTCATCTGATGAAGACCATGGAGAGGCTCATCCTGCACCACCATCACCCACTGGTGGGCACAGCACTGGACCCTCTGCAGGTCACCTATCAGCCTGGCATTGGAGTGGACAATGCCATCATCTACCTGCTGCACAGAGCTCTCTCTCACCTGCAGCAGGTGGGGAACACTCTGAGGGTCATGTTCTTTGACTTCTCCAGTGCTTTCAAAATCATTCAGCCTGCACTGCTGAGATGGAAGCTGGAGGCAGCCGGAATGGACAGGCAGCTGACTGCATGGACCGGTGCCATGACTGTGTGTCTGATGTGGTAGTCTGCAGCACAGGGGCAACGCAGGGCATGGTGATACAGCTATCATCAGATGCGTATTAGAAGGGAACGGTAAGGAATACAGGGGGGTCATCAGTGATTTTGTTGGCTGGTCTGAGACCAACGCCCTCCAAATCAATGCCAGCAAGACAAAGTCGATGGTCATAGACTTCAGGAGGAAGTCACCTCCTACAGCACCGGTGAACATCCAGGGAAAGGACATTGAGACAGTGGTCTCTTACAAGTACCTGGGTGTTCACCTAAACAACAGGCTGGACTGGACTTTAAACACAGATGTCCCGTATAAGAAGGGCCAGAGTCGACGCCACCTGCTGAGAAGACTGCGGTCCTTCGGTGTCTGCAGGACTCTGTTAAAGACATTTTACGACTCAGAGGTAGCATCTTCCCCTCAGTGGTAGCATCTACTCTTTTCTATGCAGTGGTCTGCTGGGGTGGGGAGGTGGGGGTTGATGTACCGAAAGGGACAGGAGCAGGATTGACAAACTGGTGCAGAGGTCTAGCTCTGTGCTGGGATGTCCTCTGGAGTCTGTGATGGTGGTGGGTGAGAGGAGGATGTTAGCAAAGCTGACATCTATTATGGAGAACCCCCATCACTCTCTGCATGAGACCGTGGGTGAGCTGAGCAGCTCCTTCAGTCAGAGACTGAAACACCCTCGCTGCAGGAAGGAGCGCTTTCACAGGTCATTCATCCCAACAGCAGTTAGACTGTGCAACACATCATGATGTCATGAATCACTTGGACACTTTACCTCCCCTTCCATCATTTATGCACACAATGTACCTTTACACGTAGTACATATGCATTTTTATTATTACACTCCCACCCATAATGCATATTGAGTATGCTGTATACAAATGTATATAGTGATTTTGATATCTGTATATAGTGTTTTGATGTATATGTGTGTATATGTATTGTGTATTGATATATTTTATGTGTGTAGTGTTTATTATTTCATCCCTCTTCTCTGTACCTGAGCTGCTGTAATATGCAAATTTCCCTGTCATTGGATCATTAAAGTTTTATCTTATCTTAACTTCTCTAGGTTATTTACTTTCCCCTTCAGATAAATACATCCAATGTGCACAAAGGGTACTAAACACCCAGGAATACAAATATCGTGTTGCACATCTTTGAAGAGTAAATAACACATATGCCAAATTTCATGGCTCAACTCCTTGTGGTTTTGGAGTCTGGAGTAGACTCGTATTCCACTGTACTGGATCATTTCGTAGTCGTTCCCTGTACTCCCTCCATTGCTCTGTCCCATTTTTTCTTTCTTTTTTCTTGAAGTAAGTTTTGTTTTGTCTTCCCTAGGAAAATACATTAAGAAAAAAGAATAATTTGTATGTTTGAAAAATGAAATGTATTCGTATGTATAAAAATAACTGACATCCACTTTTGTCACTACCAAAACAATCAGTTCACAGCTATACATTATGGCAGTGACTTTTTTGGTAGTTACAATCTTAACAAATTCTTAACATGTTTGTAAATATGTTCACAAATAAAAACATAACAAACACATCACTAAAACTAAAACATTTTTAGTTGGAGAAATTATATGTTCAGTAGTGTCAGTCTATGGACCATAACTCTTCTTGTTTTGGTAGTGACATGAAAATGTGGGACAGGTTTTTTGACATATACTTCTTGAATTAATGAGAAAACTATAGAATCAATTTGAATATTTAAGTATTTTAAAATATATTTAAATCTATATTTTTGATATATTTAAAATATATCAAAAGCTAAAATGCAATCAAATAAAAAATCATTGAAAGCATATTTTCACTCATTGAAATTTACAAATTAGAGTTGGGACAGTTCCCTCCCAGAAGAAAGTAACATAAAAAGGATGATATATATTATATATATTTAACTTAATTCTCTCTGAACTAATGCTTTGGGATTAAATAGATCAAAACGTGACATTAATAACTATCAAGGGTCCGATTTTGTAATACTTTTCTAAACATATTTTTAAGTATGGGACTGCAATTTGAAACAATTTGGTAGAGTGGCCCATATTGTCTGCTTCTGATCCAGGAAGTAGGACTATTAGATTTATTTATTTGTTTATTTATTTCTTTTTTAAGACAGGAGCAGTTAGAGGAAAATAAACCTTTATGTGAACATAGCATATGCATAGCCACACCATGGCTATGCATATATTATGATAGTACCAGAAGTTATGCTATGCCTTCTAATAATACTGCATAAAGAAAGCCACTGCACCACAATACCTTTAATACTTACGCCATGCTCTAATTTTTGTAATAAAATATTATGGTCAACAGTATCAAATGCTTTACAAGTCTAACAGGACAACCACAGAAATTAGTCCACTGTCAGGAGCCATAGAAGATCACTGGTAACCTTCACTAATTCTGTTTCTGTACTGTGATTAATTCTGAAATCTGTTTTCAAATAAATCATTCCTCTGCAGATGATCAGTTAGCTGTATTACAACTACTCTTTTGAAATTTTTTTGCGCAAAAATGAAGGTTGCAGATTGGCCTATAATTAGCTAAGACAGCTGAGTCAAGTGATGGCTTTTTAAGTAATAGATTACTTACTGCCACTTTAAAGACCTGTGGTACGTAGCCCGTTATTAGAGATAGATTGATCATATTTAAGATCAAGGCACTAATTAATGGTAGGACTTCGTTGAGCAGTCTTGTAAGAATGGGGTTTAATAGACACGTTGATGGTTTGGAGGAAGTAACTATTGAAAGCTCCATTGGAGAGAAAGAGACTAAATAAATATCAGTAGCTGAAATGATACATCTGTGAGATGGTTATGAATAATTTTTTTTTTTTCTAATAGTTAAAATTTTGTGAAGAAATTCACGAAGTCATTACTAGTTAAGGTTAAAGGAATACTCGGCTCAACAGAGCCCTGATATTTTGTCAGCCTGGCTACAGTGCTGAAAAGAAACCTGGGGTTATTCTTATTTTCTTCAATTAGTGATAAATAGTAAAATGTCCTAGATTTACAGAGGGCTTTTTTATAGAGCAACAACCCTTTTTCGATGCTAAAGGAAGATTAGGGAAATAGCATTTCCACTCCAGCATACAGTCATCTGCTTTAAACCTTAACACAGAGTTTTTTGTTTTTCCAGGTTTTCCCATGCCTCCACTGCTCTCTACACTGTGTGTGTGTGTGTGTGTGTGTGTGTGTGGGAGGGGGGGTGGCAAAGAAGCGGCTATGCCGACTTCCTATAACAAGTGAAATTACTGTAATAATTACATGTGGGCTGTGTAGGGAAATAGCTTAGCTTTCAGAAACCATTTGAAGTTTTCCGATAGGACAAGCCATCGTGTAATTACAGTACTGCAAAGCACATTTGCGCAAATCTGTTGGCTTGGTGTTAAAGGGTTGAGCTGTGCATTTATGAGTTATACCAGGGAGTCAAGCACTTCTGATTTGAGACTTTCTTTTTCAGAGTAGACACAGTATCCGGAGTAGTACAGTGAGAATGTAAAAGTATTAATGAGATAATCTACATCTGTGCGAGTACAGTTTAGGTACCTGCTCTGCATTGTGTTGGCACATGGCATTAAAAATAACAATGGATGAATTATATCTTTAAACTTTGTTACAGCACTTTCAGAAAGACATCTACTGCAATTTTTCCCCCACTGTTGTGTAATCCATTACAGTAAATGTAAATGTTATTAAGAAATTAACTGACAAAAGAGTATTTTCAGAGTATACAGATATATAGAGTTTAGAAGGTTAAAAGTTAGACTTTCAAATTCTGTCTAGGTCTTTGGTTGATTGATAACCTGAAGTGGAAGATTGCTGCCACTCCTCCTCCTTGGCCTGTGCTTCAAGGATTCTGACAGCATGTTTCAGGGTGTTCATTTATTTAAACATATTCAACATATTCATCCTCCTGTAACCAGGTTTCCGTACTAACAGGTACTTAGAAGAGAGTGACCTAATGTTTAATAAACTGCATTTACAGTAACAGCTTTACTCTTTGGTGCAGTTGAGGTGATTATATTTTTCTTTCTTTGTGAATTTTTATTCTTAAATTGTTTTTTTGCTGATTTTTGCTTTGTTTTTTGGTGGTCTGGGAGCAGACAGTCTTTATAGGGATGCTTCCTGGTCGCCACCCTGGATAGTCACATTATTGGGGGTTTAATAAATATGGCCAGATTTCTAGAAATAAGAGCTGCTCCATCCAAAGTGGGATGGATGCTGTCTCTCCCAACATAGCCAGGTTTTCCCCAGAAATTTTCCCAATTAGCTATAAAACTCACATTGTTTTTTGGACATTGTTCAGACAGACAGCAATTTGAGAACATGCAGCTAAACATGGCCCTCCTGATCCGTTTGTGGAGGAGACCAGAGAAAACAACACTGACATTGTTTTTACAAAGTTACACTGATTAAATTTTAACTTGTGACCTCGGATTGGCGTAACTGCGTGTCATTACTGCTGCAATGTTATATTATTTATGAAATCTATATTTATCCTTAGCCAGCAGTTTCATATTTCCTACTATGTCACCTCCTCTGCCCTGTGAAATACAATCAGTAATGGTTGCTGGTGTCTCTAGCCTCATGTTTCTCAAAATAGCGTCACCAATAACCAGAGTCTGTTCCTCAGTGGGTGTGATGCTGAGTGGGAAAAACAATTTGAGACGTGAACTAGTGGGTTTTCTTGATCAGAAAATAGTTTATTAATGTCCGGAATGCCCTGTTTGTTAAAGCTGGATTCCATCATGGTGTTATTAGGAGTAATTAATTGGCTGCAAATTCATTTGTTTTGGATTATCAATGTGGTTTAGGTATCAACATTGATCTTTTCCCAGGCTCTTTCTATCTGTATAGGTTTTGGATTTAATTGGAAAGAATTACATTTTTTGTAACATACCTAAGAACGTTGTCTAAGCTACCGTCATCTACACTGACTACAGGGGCCTGGTTAGGTTTTTCAAGGGTGCAGAGCTGGGACTTCATTTCACTCAGCCTGGTCTCCAAAGCTACAAACAAGCTACATTCATTATAAGTATTGTTATCACTAATGGAGGCTAAGGAGTTACCAAAAATTTGACAGACAGCGAAAGTAGGAAGGAACAGTATATGAACAGTGTTGTTGAGGTGATGACAATATCAGACAGGATCATGAGTCTGAAGCTAAAAATCGAAGTTGTGATGTTGAATGTTATCACTGAGCATGCCCCACAACTTAAGATGCCAGTTAGAAGAGAGCACAGACAATAGTAATTTGTTTGTAATCTGCTCATCACGGCCTTTGTTACCTGCTGAGGTTCAGGGCCTGGCTTGCTGGGTTGGGGTCATCATTCATTTGGCTTTAACATCATTCTGCGTTCTCTGTGCTATCATGCTGTCTGTGCACATGCTTGAACAGAGCCAAGCTTGTGTTAGCAGTATTATGCAGTAGTTTCTGTCCTGGACGCAGTTTGCATTTCACCATTGCACTCTTGTCCTTTCATGTAATAAAAACAAAAGTAATATCTATTTCTCCACTCCTCAGAAGCTGCAGACTACTTGCTATTTTTGGCCTTCGTGCACACTGAAATCAGTTGATTGTACAGCAAGCACACAGGAACAACAACGCACAAGAAAAAAGTCTGTTTGATTTTTAGTTTTGACCGGCATTCAGGTAATTGAGAGGCCGTTGTAGCGCAAGTAGCACAATGATTGTAACTGTAATGTAATTACTGAATTTAGTACAGTAATGAGTTTCGTTACTGCATTACTGAAGAATGTAATTAATAATAATAATTACATTACAATGTATAATTACAGTCATGCATTACTTTGGCATTACACCCAACACTGCCAATAACAATTTAGTACCTAAAAGAGAGCTACTTCATCAACCTCTAACAAGCACAGTACTTTATAAAATATGCAAGAAACCTTTTCTTGCTAAAGGCGGAAGCAACAAATATGTTTTACCACTTGAGGCAGAAACACATAGTCAAGTACACATAGACAGGCACACATAGACAATTACAAACAGGCTTACAAAGGAGGAGATGCTAGCAGGTGGTGATGTCTGACCCAATTGTAAACAAAAGGCTCCACCAAGTGCCCCTAGAGATTAGTTTAGATTAGGTTAAACTTTATTAATCCCTTGAGGATGATTCAGTCAGGGAAATTAAAGTTCCGGTAGCCTTTTACATTATAGGCATGCAAACACAGCAGTAGGCAAAAATAAACAATGAAATGAATAAATATAAACAAATATGCAAGAACATAAAGGCAAAAAGTAGATACAAAATGTCTAGCAAATGTGGTATTGTCCGGTATTACTTTATGTTACATAGTGTTTGTGGTCAGGCTCAGACTGCCCCCTCCAAGAGGAGTTGTAGAATCTGATGGCATGAAGGATAAGAGAGTTTTTCAGTCTGTTAGTCCTTCACTTGGGAAGGTGCAGTCTCTCACTTGACAGGCTCTTCTGGTTGCTGATGACAGTGTGCAGAAGATGACTGGCATCATCCATAAGTAATTTGTCCATAGTCCTCTTGTCTGCCACTGTTAGCAGAGAGTCCAGTTTCACTACACTAGATTAGATTAGATTCAAGTCATTGTCATTGTGCACACAAGGCACACAACAAAATGATGGTTCCAGATCACTCATCCAGAGATGAGCATCTGCGGTCATGCAGCCAGAGACCGGCGCTACCGTTAGGCAATGTGGTTTAAGTGTCTTGCCCAAGGACACAACGCAGTGCAGGGACAGGGGCTCGAACCTGCAACCTTCCGGCTACAAGGCGAGCGCCTACCCACTGTGACATGCCACATGCTGACTACAGAGCTGGCCCAGGGTGAAGAGAAGAGGAGCCAGCACCATCCCCTGGGGTGCTCTGGTGTTGCTGATCACAGTGTCAGACGTGTTGTCCTTCAGCCTGACATACTGCGGCCTGTTGGTGAGGTAGCTGGAGATCTAGATCAGGTCCTGTTCAGTTTATCCTGAGGCATAAGGGGCTGGATGGTGTTAAAGGTCACTTGAGAAATCCAACAAGAAGTTCCTCACCATGCCACTCCCCTCATCCAGATGAGAGTGTGCTTGCTGTAGCAGGTAGAGGATGGCGTTCTCCACACCTGCCCAGTATGCAAACTGCAGACAGTCCTGGGTGTGTTGTACCTGGGATCTGAAGAGGCTGAGGAAGAGCTGCTCCTCAATTAGATGTGAGACGAGTGCCATTGGTCAGAAATCATTCAACTTGTTAGGCCAATCCTTCTTAGGAACTACAATGATACAGGATATCTTCCAGAGGGTGGGCACTCTCCCCAGTTGTTTGAAGTTTGAAGATGCGTTGAACTGGTTCACCCAGTCTTCAGCAGTTGGGAGCACATGGTGTCCCGGTTCACTGCTTTCCTGCGATGAAGTTTCCTCAGCTGACCCCTGACCTGGTCCGCAGTAATGCATGGAGGAGATAGACAGGAGGCCTGTGTTGTGGCCTGTGATGGTTTTCACACCTTCCCAGACCTCCCTCGTGTTGTTCTCCTTCAGCTTGTTTCACCTCCTGCTGTGCTGCTTTCATCACCTCCCTGTCCCTGCTTCTGAAGGCGGCCTTCTTCCTGTTGAGGACAGCTTTGACTTCCTGAGTTACCCATTGTTTTTTATTAGGGTAACACTGTTCAGTCTTGGCGAAGGAGATGATGTCTGCACAAAAATTGAGATAATCCATCAGTGTGTCATCCCCTCTATGTCCTCACAGTGTGGGCCGAGCAGCATATCCTAGTCCGTGGTGTTATAGGAATCTCTCAGGACATCTTCCATTTCAGGAGACCACCTCGTAATGGAGCGCGTCGTTGCAGACTGCCTTTGAACGGGGGGGGGGGGGGGGGGGGGGGGGGTACTGTGGCTGTAGTTAACCAGGATTTGGTCAGACTTCCCTAATGGGGAGGGGTGTGACTCTGTAAGCATCCCTCACATTAGCATATAGCAAGTCAATTGTCCTGTTGTTCTTTGTTGGACAGTCCACAACCTGGTAGAAAGCAGCCAAAGTACCGTTCAAAGCAGCATGATTAAAGTCCCCAAAAATGATCATAGGTGCCTCAGGATGCTGTGTCCGCAGTCTTGCTGTGACAGAATGAATCCTCTCACATGCAGTGGCTGCGTCTGCTTTTTAAGGAATGTAAACACAGAAGGTAGCTAAACTCCCTTGGCGAATAACATGACCACAGGCTAACAGCTAACAGCTTCAAGTCCAGGCAACATAAGGCCCCCGTTTACACGACACAGTTTCAAAATGAAAACAGCGTCGTTTTGATGCGTTTCGGCCTTCAGTTTACACGACAACGGAGTGAAAACGATGTGTTTCAGAAACAGGGTCCAGAGTGGAGCATTTCAGAAACGCACCAGCTTGCGTGCTTGTGTAAATGCTGATTTGAAAACGGGGGGGGCTCGCACATGCGCACTATGGTTGGGACGGCCACAGTTTTCCGCGCATGCGCAAATTGATAAACAGTACTCGGGGATTCACGAGTGCTTCTTGTGCTTTTCTTGTGTTTTTACCATTTTGTAATGCAGCGTTGTGTGCACCAGCAATCCAACCTCGTCATCAGTCCACACAAAACCTCTCACATTGGCTGTTTTGTAAGTAATGAGCAATTTGCCGTGCTTCCTACTGTGTCACTCCACCCATGCGCGTCTTGCGTAAACAAACTTTGCAAAAAGAAAACAAACGCCAACTTGTGGCCGGGCATGGGAACTACATCGTTTTCATCGTTTCACGTGCCATTGTGTAAACACAGATCATTTCTGAAACACTATCGTGTAAACAGAAGGCTGAAACTCATCGAAATGACACTATTTCCAGTGGAAACGGCATCGTGTAAAAGGGGCCTAAGACTGTCTGTATTGAGATATGTCCTGGGTTACACCAATGGTTGTTAATGTAAAAGATCAGCCCCCAACCTTTACTTTTCCCACAGGTTTTAATGTCTCCATCGGCTTTCACGGCAGTGAATCCCTGCAAGTCCACGTTAGCATCTGGTACGAGGTGGGTTTAGGGTTGCCACCCATCCCGTAAAATACGGAATCGTACTTTAATTGGCAATTAAATGTTGCATCCCGTATTGAACTGATACAGGATGCGATTTGTTCCGTATTTTCAAAAATGCCCATTACTCATCTCTGTCACACACATGTCAACACTAAATTTAACAACTAAGCACAGAATAAAATACAGGAAATACTAAGGCCAGTTAAATTGTTGTGAATGGCGCTGCTGTCACCGTTTTCTTGTGACAGACAACACACAGAACGTCCCCTGAAAGTCTTATGTTCAATGTTCAGCACATGACGTTCAGTGAACGTTCATTCATCATGGAAATTTTTTTGCTGTGCTTTTATTTCATCGGTTGTTATATCTTTTACATCTGCAGTGTTGTTAACAATACTTTTTCACCAAATTTCCATTTTTTGTCTTGGTGCACCCCTGACGTTCTCTGAACGTCCTGTGAACGTTTGGAAATAATGTCTAACTGTTTCTGTAAAATGTGGCTTATGTAAATATTAGCATGTAATATTCTTAAAATATGTAAGATATATGCACAAATTTATAAAATAAAACAGTCATTACAATTATAAGTACATTAAAATACAACTAAAATACAACTGTACAACTAAAGAATAATCAGATGTCACAATAAGATACCACACAAATTATTTGTGCTACTCCAAAGAAGATTTTCTGTCCATCCCACGGCAATGCAAAACATCACCAGTCTTTCACCTGTCCCTCAGCAACCAAATACCGTACGTTGCCATATACTTTTGTGATTGGCTGTTGTGCTCCATTTTTCCATCCAATAGGGAACAAGATCGTGTTTTTTGTTTTGTGTGTGTTTGTTTTTGCTACCAAGAACTTCCTGCACTTCTCCTGCACACAAACGCGAGGATAATATACAGGAAAAGGCATGGCATGATTTAAAAATTGGTACGTCGTTTGAAGTCTGCATTTTCAACTCTAATTGAAATCAGTGTCCTGCTGTTACGTCATCTGAAGTCGACGATATCATAAATTGATGCGTCGGCGCCTCTGTAGGGGTTAACTAAATATAAAACACATCAATTTAGGTAGTGCTTTTTAAAAAACACAAAAGATGGTTAGTTTTAATTGTGTTTATTTAGCAATCTGTACTTTTCCCGTTTTTTTCTGTACCTCACAGTTACCAGGTTTGAATTTTGCGCGTAACAAACAGCGCGATTACGTAGGAAGTTACGTGGTATCAGACGCCAACCGCCATCAGACCCACAAGAACGAGATCGAACAACGCCATTCCGCCATTTCTTCACACGACTACCAGTGAAGGTCCAACAATTACAAGCTCCAGAAATATTCCCTTATTTCAGCTGATACCGACCAAAACTAAAGTGTTAAGTAAGTTTATCACTGTTTGTATTTTGATCAAAAACATAGTCATTAGGACGTAAAGTAAAATTTATTACCGGTAAATACCATGCTTTGTTTGAAAACGATGGCCACCGTGGCTGAGCCGCGTTGTAAATAGTACTCATACATGTATGTCCGTACGGTTTACAACCTGAATTTTGACTTAATCATGCATGTAATTCGTGCATTGATGCTTAGTCAGGCTTAGAGACTTTTAAATTCTGTGCTTGAATCTTTACTTTATAGTACATGTCCTGTTGTGTTATTTGATCTTTTCACATGATATAACTGGACCTTGGGTTCTTCCTTTTAAAATATTATCCAGATCACTAGCTAATAGCACAGTTACAGCAGAGCTCCCAGTTCGGTTTATTATTGTGCCGATTACATTGAAAAACAAATTCTTTTCAGTCAAATGGGCTGGTATGCCCTGAGTTGGCTCTAATCAAATTGAACTCTGAAAAGTGTGGCTTATTACCATTAGGCTATCACTAAGAATGGCAAACAAATCTGATTCATTCTCAAGATGGACTCTTTGGAGGCAGGCTTGCCGTGCTGCAAAAAGAAAATTTGAGTGTGTAGATGATGACAGTGAAATTGATGAATATCCTGAACATCTGGTTGATAATACTGCATTTCAGCACGACATCCTCGGCATACTTGGTGATTCAGTTGTAAGTTCCAATTCTAGTAACAATGATGATGGCATGCTCAATGAAGGTGACACTAAAAAGTATACCTGTGAATGTATCACTGCTTGGGACGTTTGCAGATAATGAACCTGGCACTGACTTTTTTGAGCAACATGATATCCGTCATCCTTCTGACTTACCATCTGAATCATTGGCCATAGCTCTGAATCAGAACCGGATTGCTCAACAGATTCTTCTTTCTTGGATACTGAGAGTGAGGAGGACATTTGCTTGGGTGATGAGCTCTCAGACTGGGCAGTGAAATTTCAAATAAAACAGGTTGCTCTCTGCAGTCTTTTGAAAATTCTTAGGAATTGTGGACATACCGATCTTCCTAAGGATTCAAGAACCTTGCTGAAGACAGATACTTACTCTGTGGTGGAGTTCCAGCACAAACAAACCATCGATGGCGAGGGGCAACTTACAACAGAGGTTGACATTGTGGCTTCTTCATGGATCCATGGCAATCATAAGCTCTGCTGGTGGCCAGGTAGCCATTACACAAGTACAATGGCTGAAAAGATGGCTAAAAACAAAGTGGAAGTCAGTGACCCATCTGAGTGGAATGCATATGAAATCAAGATTCTGTACCACCATGGTAAGTAGTGCTATTCAAAAATCAAAATATTTTGATAATTGATTGCTTTGTTCTTTAACCATGATAACATTTCTCCTTCTTGAATGTTAATGAGTTTACCTTCTACATTGGCCTAGCCGAGCATTTGTGCATGATTTCTTTGGAAAATGTGACAAATAAACTGATGATTACTTTTTATTTAAATAATCTTTCAGACGACTACCTAAAAGCACGACAAAAGTGTCGCTTGGCCCAGGATGTTTCAAACCTAGAAACAGAAATGGAACCAGAAGCCCAGGAGGGTAGAGGTAAAAGAAAAAGAAAGTAGGTAGTTTATATAGCGGTCATTATGTGAACTAATTTGAAAAAACATTACTTTATCTACTATAATAAACCTCTTTTAATTACAGCTAATATTAACATTGTTCGCTGCTATGAAGATACTGATTCGTGATGTCCTTGAGCTGGATTTAAAAAAAAAACAAACCTGCATTTACTACACGTAACGAACATGCGACTATCAAAGGTGGTTCTTTCTGAGAACTCCTGCATCATTATAGCCATGACGGTCCCCAACCCTCACCACTCACTACAAATATAGTATTTAATGACGATTAAGGTGTGAACCATTCACTTTAAAAGAGTAAAAGTCTACTCAATTATTCATTGTGAAACCAGACAATGGTCATGTATGTTTGCCTTGTCGTAATAATGAGATGTGTCATATGGAGCCATTTAAACCTCTCATGTCTTTAAAGAAGTTGTAGTAATTTCTTATGGAATGTTTCTTTCTTACAGGCTAATTAACATTGATTTTGAGAGTGAGGACGAGGAAAGACAGTCGAGCAAAACCTTCCTAAGCCACCAGCTCCCCCTAAACCACCTGCGGTGCCCATCATCAGAAGTCACCAAGCGACATCATCCACCATCAGCAGCCATTTTTATAACACATAAAACACAGTTACCATCGCCACCCATCTGCACCTATCGGGCATATCATTCATCCATTAGCTACGCCCACCAACTCCATCCAAAGTGAAACAGGATCTGGAACGAGAACTCCTCTATCAGGTAAATGTGACAAACAAAGTACACACAAGAAGCGAGGACACTTCTAGTGAGTGCACTATCATGTCATATAATACATTATTAGGTAATAATTACTTACCAACTGATATTTTACGTTTCTCTGATCTTTTATCATTCTTTTCAGAATACAACTTTCAGCTTAAAGTTTTTAGGGCCATAGAGAAGGTCAAGGCAATAGCCCTGAACAATGTCAAGAGGCTGAAAGCACTTCTGACCCAACAGGCTGCTAATAATTCTGTGGCTGGACCCATTGGATGAGCTCGCGCTTCCAGCCTCCAGTTCAGAAGACTTAGAAGCTCTGAACCAGGCACTTGAGTCTCGAGCAGTCAGAAAAAAAGTGGTATGCGTAATTTATTGACATCTGTCTTGGACAATAAGTTCAATAAAGCTGGATACTGTATGACAGTCAAAATGAGCCTCTACCTTCTGTGTAAACAGTGACTTTTACATTTTTTGTATAGTTTCACATTTTAGGTGCATCATCTGGCAGTCATTGGAGGAAGGGACCTGAGAGCTGCTGTTTATAATATTTTGCCAAAAATCGTCACAAACCACCTTGCAGAACAATACAGCCTCTATGGACGGAAAGGCAAAAAAAATTTCTCTGCTCACAAGCACTTGGTGGCCGTGATATTTAGTAAGTACTAAAAGGTCAGAATTTAGACTGAAGCTTTAGCCATTGTTCACGTTTCTCTATAGCCCATGAAAATCATATTGTCTTGCCTCCTGACACCAACCACGGTACTCCAATTCACACTTCCAATTTCTTTTTTGTCTGTATATTTTTCAGGGGCTGTACGAAAGAACCAAGGGTCAGATACTCTGAGTGATACTGAGATCCAGGCTGTGTTGGGAGATTAGCTGAAACGTGAAGTGTCGTAAAGACAAGTCGGCAAATCGCGGACAGGACAGGAATGATGAGGAGGACAAACCCTAAATCGGGACTATGCAACTGCAGCATTGCTAGTTTGATCTGTTTCTCTGTACTAACAAGTCTTCTACTGTAGAGTAGAAGACTTGTGTTTTTGTTTAGTGGTGTTTAGTGGTGATCCAAAAACATTGTTTAAACATACTAGAAAATGTACATGTATATAGTAAAAACAAAATTAAAGCATAATTGTTTGTCAAATCATTGTATTGCCTTGGTTGTTATTAATGCTTTGAGCTTATCTAGGCCTGCACTTCACACTAGTTTCAGGCAAACACGTAGGGTCAAACATGGAAAACATTTGCTAGTATTTTGCAGTCTTGAATTATGCAGTTATAATATTTTAACATTGATTTTTCTTTAAATGGAATCATAGATCATTACAAATTGAACTGTGCACATAAATCTAAAAATTTTGTGGCAAATGGCTTATTCTGCAAAAAAAAAAAAAATTAAAATAAAACTGCAGCAAAATTCTTCCCTACCGGTTAAATGAAACTGTTCTTTGCTTAGTGTAAATTTTAAGTGGCTGGAATCTATATTCACGTTTGATACAAGTGCGGATGATTCTCACTGGAAAATGGAGGACATATGTTCACAGGTAAACCTTAAAAATACATTCAACATGCCATGTTGGAAATATCAAAAGTATAACGGTCACTGAACATCCTCACAGACGTTCATTGAACGTTCAGTGCACGTTGTCAGTGAACGTTCACCAGACGTTCAGTGAACGTTGCAGATTTACGTCTGGTGAACGTTGTCAGTGAACGTACACCAGACGTTCAAGGCGACGTTCACTGAACGTTGTCTGAACGTTCATTGCTAGCTGGGAAAGTACGCTGAGCCCACATGCGTTTCTGTGATGTTTATTGATACACTGCCAAGCATGAATCTGGGTGACAATCAGAACAAACCAAACGAGTGAGCGCTCGTACATGCTAGCGTGCGGTCAACAAAAATTACGGCCACCCAGCTAACCTCTCCTCCATTAAGAGAGCAGGTGAGTGTGACACCCTTTTAACTCTGCAAGCTGTTACGACCTACACCCACATGATCCATACACCAATACACGTCACCATGACAACCAACGTGAAAGCAAAAACAACTTAAAACAAGTTATATCTGGCTCCTACAAAGGCCTTTGATCTTTTGATGAGGCTTGATCAACAGAGCCCTTAAATAGGACCCTCTATAAAGACACAAAAAATAAGATTCACATTAGAGTCTACAAGAAGCACATATCTGCATCAGAACCCCAAATACACACTGTAACAATTCTTTTATAATCATTTCATCCAAAATGAATGGCAGAGGAGACGGATTACCAAATCACAGACATAAGTATTGGAACTTTTCATACCTGTATTTTAGTCTTAAAGTGTATGAAAGAAACTGATTTTCAGCAGATATTTATGAATGCTAATCAAAACATAAAATTATCTTGCAGGCAGATTCTTGGCCAGGCTGCACCACTTTTTATATCGTGTAAATCTGCAAGCTATGCAGGGCCCTGCTGGGGATAACAACTACATCGAAATTGTCATGGTCATCCTCAACAATCCCAATGTGGACAACAACAGGCAAAATAATAACAATGCTGGTGTTGCCGGTGTTGCTGGTGAGAGAAACAATGACTGTGATGACCTCAAGAGACAAAATAATGATAATGCTATTGTTGCTGGCATTGCTCACGAGAGAAACAATGCCCATGTTGACATCAAGAGACAAAATAATGATAACATTGCTGTTGCTGGTGGAATCTACAATGATATTGCTCATGAGGCAGTTGAAGAAGCTGTAGATGTCCACCAGGACATCCCAGAAGAGGATCCTTTGCCTGGTGTATCCAGAAAGAGGTCGAGAGAGTTGGATGATGAAGGACTTGAAGAAAACAAAAGATTCAGATGGTGTGATTTTGCTGATGGTGACTCTGACGGCACAGACTCTCCTCATGTTGATGATCCCAAAGACATCAACGAACAGGTCACAGACGAAATGTTGCCTGGTGGATCCACCAAAAGATCCAGAGAGGAGGATACGGAAGATGAAGCACACACAAGCAAAAGAATCAGGCTTGCAAACCCTGATCCAGGGACTGGCCCCGTTCACTGAACGTTGTCTGAACGTTCATCGCTAGCTGGGAAAGTACGCTGAGCCCAAACTTCTGCAGTCACACTGAGAGAAGTAGTGATGAACCTTTTGAGGATGTACCTCCAGAACTTGACAGCCATCAAGCTGGAGGATCCAGGACACGGTCCCAAGAAGATTGTGAGGAAGAAGAGGAAGATTTGAGTCCAAATTTTGGAGGTCTTCTAATGAGTCCACCAGCAGCAATTAAGGCAATTAATACATATAATATATAATCAATGAAGGCAATATATATATATATCCTCACTGTTGCCAAGTGATTGCTCATAGGGGGTCGTTATGATTTTTGGATTTTCTCTGTATTTTCTCTTTAATTTCTCTGTAATATAAAGAACAATAAAGTTGGTCATATCAAATACTGACTTTCAAGATCTTTTTTAACCTTATAAATTGCAATTCCATCATCATTGCTGCTTAGTGTTGGCTATTGGGGTGGCTGTGGGTCATGAGTTAGAGCAGGTTATCTACTAATTGATGGTTTGATTCCTGGCTGCTCCACTCTGCATGCCAAAGTATTCTTGGGCAAGTTGCTCCCTGATATGCGGGTGCCCACAAAATCATTTGTCCCAAGACAAGAGTCTATAATTTTGATTTGATGAAAAACTGCTTAAAAGTTTTTTTTTTTTTTTAAATATGAAATATCTTTGAAAGATGAAAGAGAAAAAATGAAAAGTCAAAGTCAAGCTAATAGCTTGAAGATTTTTGCAACATTTACTATAAATTTGTGTTCACTTAAAGTTTGTCTCAAGTTTTTGTCAATAGATTTTTATAAAAAAGCAATAAAATCAGGAAACTCCGTGATTAGTTACACATTCCTGAGGGTTTTACCTAAAGAGGAAAGAAGAACAGTTATGCAGTTTAATGCTGCTGCTGTCATCGGATCACAACATGGTGACAATTTTAACAAATCTGTAAAAAACAAACATATTTTTATAAAAGTTACATGCTTCAGCTTTAAGAGTTACATTAAGTTCTCATCTTATTTAGTTCATCATTGCACACTCTACACAAACAGATCAGATTAGGTGCTAGTTCTACTGTCATGTTGTAGATCATACAGTATATCATTTACTAGGTCAACTGTGCAATAGCTTGTGTGCAAGTTGTGTTTCATTGTACTTTGTTATATATTTGCATGTAATGTAGCCTTATTTAACAGCACTTTATATGCAACAATCTTTCACAATAAAGTATTTGATTTTATGTATGACTAATTGCTTTCTTGATTTTCTTGATCCCTTTACAAAAACAACACAACATAAAATGTGAGTCAGGCGACTCGGGCCATGTTGGTTATAGTCCTGAGAAGCTGTGGCAGGGGTCCCTTATTTTCATTTGTGAAAGGTGGCTACCCTAGGTGGGTTAGCCATGTCTCCATGAAGATAAACAAGCTGCACTTACAGTAAATCCGCTGGTTGTTCAGTGTGGACAGCTCTAATACTGTGTCACTATTGCACTATAGTGCTGCTGCTGCTAGTACCTTGTTTCAATAGATTCACATTTTACATTAGGAAGTGTGTCATCAATAACCGTGACAGTTCTTTTTTACTGGAAAAGAATAACGGAAAATGCCTTTCATTTACTTACATTTATGAATGCTGCTGATGGCAAGCGTCAATAAAATATTGTTCAGTATTTTTTTTTCTCAGAAATCGGTAACACAACTTTAGAAATATTGTGATATTGTTTTGAGCCAATATTGCCCACCCTACCCCAAGAAAATGTTTTCTCCACTTATTTAAGGACCTCCCAGAGGATGAGAACCAAATTTGACTTTAATACGTGACCTGCGAGTGACCCTTTGGAGCTAGGGGGAGATAAAATAGAACAACAATGTGGTAATGGAGGAATTATGAGTCCGTGGGCTCCTGGGATGAATGGGCATATGGAAGGGATGTCTCACACCCACCAGCTTTTGCTTATCACACAACAACATGATTTTTCCTTTAAGGAACATAGTCCTGTATGAGATTCAAAGCTGTAAGGGGTAACGTTATCAGCATGCAGCCATTGTTTACTGCATTCTAGTAAGTTATTATATCACATACATCAGGGGTGTCCAAACTACGGCCCGTGGGCCAAACATGGCCCAAGCTCGGACTTTATATTATACGTTATTCTTGGCCCGCCGGCACAAGCGATGAATATGACTCAGCACGCAATTCCTCTTTTTAACTCATAGGAGGCAGTGTGGTGTAACAGATGTCTGCCAACTCCTTCCAAACCTCAAAAAGAAGAACATTGAATAATTAACCAATCACAGCCCATGCTGTGTGATAAATGTAGTGATTTCTTCTGGTGACTTCATTGACTTTTTGACTCTTTAAGATACACCGGAAAGCTAAAATCCTCCACCGACGCCCTGTTCTGTGTACATACAGGGCTCCCTTCGTACGTCCGGACTTCGTCGCTGGTGAGTTCAACGACCGTTTCTGGGATTTTGCCGCTATTGAAAAGGACATGTTGCCATTGACCCTGATGACCCTGAACTGAGCTGAGCTTTTTACCAGTGTTGTGCCAAAAGTGATATTTGGTATCAAAAAACAAACAAACAAAAAAACAAAAAAGGAAGACTTTTTTGGCCTATAATCTTTCAAACATGTCTCTCCTGAAGGATATTAATTCATTTTGAGTGAGAAAGAACACTCCTGTTACAGGTAGAAGCTTCAATCATGTGTTGGCAAAGTGACTTTTATTCTTTATTTATCAGGAAAAAAAATTTGTTTTTTTTTTCAGAGAGATCTGGCCAAGAGGGCAGCAGAAGTTGCAACAAATATAACATCACAGCTCTATAAAGATAGTTGATGAGGCCAAAAATGACTGGATTGATTATAATTTAGATACAATTATACAGTCATAAAGATACTTGCAAAACAGGTCATTTTTTAATTTTATTTATAAGGCCTTCATAAATCCTGTTGGCTGCAGTCTAGTTACCAATATAAGCAGAGACTTTATAGATCAAAAACACATAAAAACATTGGAAATCCCTCTTTGGCAAATGATCACTTTTTGGCACAACGCCGGCAGCTGGATATGATCGAGTTTCCAGAGATAAACATTTGCAAAGAAAATGTTCAGCTTGCTTGGCTCCACATGTTTGTGTGTGCAGATTTTCTCTGTTCTAAACTTAAACAAGAACTGCTGAGATCCAGACTAAGTGACTCCACCTACGTGACATTTTACGCACATCTACCACTGCTCTGGAGCCACACCTGCCCTGTACCTGTGTGCGCTTCACATTAGTGTCAGTAGCTTACCTGTTGCTCTTTTATCAGAATTACACAGCAGTATTTTACAGTTTCTGTATGTTATAAACTTCAGTTGGAAATTCAGAGCTTTATGCTTAACATTTGGTTACTTCATGTTTGTTTGCTGCATGGAAATGAAAGTATTAAATAACAATATTTATGGTTCTTTAAAATAATGTCATCAGGGACTGTTGGCCCTTGGGCACTTTCACAGTGTCAAATCTGGCCCTCCTTGAAAAAAGTTTGGACACCCGTGACATATATGATATAGGGACACATCTAAAACCCGCAGGACACTGGGCCACGAGGCCTGGATTTGAGAAACACTGGCTTAAAGTAACCTGACCATCATTCACTGCATTATTCACAACTTACAACCTGTGGTCCACAATTCTGTAAAACATGTTACAGAGCTGGTCACATTATTTATTAACTCCAAGTGTGAGTCTGCTGCTGTTCTCAGTAAATCTAATGGAATTGCTTACTACCCTGCAGGAAGATATGCAGATGTGTGTGGGCTACAGATGATGCTCTGCAGGAAAGCAGAAAAAGTTTGTCATTAAAGCAGACGAGTTATATGTTTCAGTTCTGAAGTTGTTTGTTGATCTGCATAATTATTCTATAAATGTTACCTTGAGAGCAGTGATAAATATTAAGTACTCTGACAGGCTTCAGACCACTCTGGTTCCTCAACTGTTTTTGTGAGTATAACATCTGTCTACCAGTTGTATACGGCCCCATAAAAAAGGGGAAAAGCAAGGCCCAGCTTCAGCAACTTCAACAACACTCAACACTCTGGAGATAGACAAACAATAGAGTTAAGACACATCAATATTTTGAACTTTTAAAGAATACTTTTTTGGATGAATGGGTGATGAATTAGGATTGTAATAAGGTAGGTAAGCAGTTTGAGTGCTCAAATTGAGTAGAAAAGCACTAGATAAGTCATCATCTTTTTTTGGCTGCTGCCTTTACAGATCACCGTAGCGGGCCATCTGCCTCCATCTCAGTCTATCCTTAGCATCCTCGTCTGTCACGCATGTCTTTGTTCACATCCATGAACCTTCTCTGAGGTCTTCCTCTTTTCATCTTGCCTGGTAGCTCCATATTCAACAGCCTTTGTCCAATTATCTACCATGTCTGCATGTCCAAACCATCTCAGCCTTGCCTCTCTAACTTTGTCTTCAAACAGCTCAACCTGAGCTGTCTCTCTGATGTACTTATTTCTAATCTTATCCATCGTGGTCACTGAAAATCTTTGAGATTTTCACCTCTGCCACCTCCAGCTTGGCCTCCTGGCATTTTGTCAGTGCCACTGTCTCCATCCCATCCATCATAGCAGTTTGCACTACCATCTCGTAAACTTTCCCTTTCACTCTTATATTCACTGCTATCATTCTGTCACAAATCACCCCTTACACTCGTCTCCACCCAGTCCACCCTGCCTGCACTCTCTTCTTCAGCTCTCTTGTGCACTATTGCTTTGGATGGTTGACCCAAAGTATTTTAACTCATCATCTTCACTATCTTTACAGCTTTACTGTTACAGCTGTCTCCTTCTTATTCAGACACATGTATTTTATTTTATTTTTTTGCTTCTACTGACTTTTATTCCTCTTCTCTCCAGTGCATACCTCTACCTTTCCATGTTCTCTTCCACCTGTTCCCTACTCTCACTACAGATCTCAATGTCACATTGAAAAAAAATGCCAATGTCCAAAGAAGAACTTTAAGGGACCTTCAGAAAACCTGGAGAATGATTGCTCAAGATGACTACAAATTTTCAAAAACCTCCTTGGAAGTATAAAGAAAGGAGGGGCAGCCAAAGACTTCTGCTCATATATATGTGATTATCAACACTGTGAATCCAGACTTGAAATTAGAAATCTGATATATAAATTGTATAAATTCCTAAATAAAAAAAATTGTGGAACTATATATATTTATGTATGTATTTTATTTATTAATTAATATTTTGACCCATGTTTATTGCAATTAATCTTAGCTGACTTATATTAGGAAAAAGCATTCAAATTACAATTCATGAGTACTAAGCTTGATTTATTTATGGCAGAGATGGCAGAAATTGAGCCACTATTTAAAAATAAAAAAGGTGTTACATGCATGTTCAGTACACACTAAACCACAAACACAGTTTAGTGCAGGATGTGTTGTGAATTTGTTCAAAGCAGAGAAAATATTTGTTTTTGTTTTTTATTGCTTGTTTTCCTTATTTAA
This sequence comes from Archocentrus centrarchus, assembly GCF_007364275.1. NCBI lineage: Eukaryota > Metazoa > Chordata > Actinopteri > Cichliformes > Cichlidae > Archocentrus > Archocentrus centrarchus. The sequence goes on along the minus strand of NC_044359.1, from coordinate 35,130,787 downwards.
TTTTCATAAAAAAACATTTTTTTAAATAATGACACAACAGCACTATAACTACATCTGTTAGTTATGCCAGACTTCAGAAATGGCTACACATTTTTTTGCAAAATGCAGAGCTGCAGGGAAAATAGGTAATTACATGAATGGTTTTCCAAATATTCTTTCTAAATAATTCTGCCTGAATATGAACTAAATACGAAACTAACCTACAGCTACAAGAAGGGCAAGTCACCATTATATTTTTTTCTTAACATTTTGGTTTATCAAAATTTTCAGTCAGCCTTCTCCTTCAGAGGGTAAAAAGCTTAAATCATCATATTTTATAGGACTAATTATAACAAATTACAAATCTTTCTTCGTATGTACACAGTCGATGGATGAGTGAGTCAATGACAATTTAGTCACTTCTGAAGCCTCTGATTAATTGCTTAGATCACTGTCGCCCCATTTACTAAATCATATTCTATCCTATACTAATACGATTTACATTAACCAATAGAATAAGTAGTTTGATGCTTAGCATATTTTCAATGATTGCTATTGATTACAGTTTCTGGTACAGTAATCCCTCGCTACTTCGCGGTTCGCTTTTCGCGGACTCGCTGTTTCGCGGGTTTTCAATCATTATTAGTGTAAAATATTTATTGTGGTATTTTCACTATTTCGCGGGGTTTTGCAGTACTCATTCTTCACATGCGTAGTACGTGTTGTACAGTAATGTACATATTTGGTGTATAAGTATGTGGGGAGAATTCATAAAAACTTAAAATAGTTTATAACTACTAAAATAATGTATAAGTATTAAAATAAATATAGCGTCCCTACTTCGTGGATTTTCACTTATCGCGGGTGGTCCTGGAACGTAACGTAACAATAAGTGAGGGATTACTGTAATGAGAGTTTTTTAATCTGTACACAGTGGGACACAGTTCCTTGGCAACTATTGTCATGAGTCCTTCTTGTTTCTCTGGTTGCCAATGATTTATTATTTTCAGAAACATGGAATGCTTTGTGAGGTCCATCACAAGCAATTTGAATGTATTTTTTATGGCTTTAAAAGATCTATACAAAGATTTAAGACATACAAATGTCAAGGTAGAATTTAGAAAAGATACATTAGATGACTTTCTAAACACTTTAAAACAGAATATTATATCCCTGACCTCATTGTAGACTCTTTAGTCACTATATTGCATCTAGCTACTTGTTTGTTTCCAGAGGTTATAACAAAAGATCCTCTGATTTTGATTGCATCAGAAGACAAGAACTGCTTCATTCAAAGTGAATTAAAGACGTGTGAAAGTTTTTTTAGAAGTGGAAGAAATCTTATTTGAAATTCTTTACTGTGTATTCGATTAACTGTCTTCAAGTAGGTTTTTTCTTGATGACATTGTGAAACTCTTATGTAATGTCTCTCTTTTTTAAAGTTTTGTTCTCTTTCATCTGACAAGAACAAACTATGTGAGAGAAAGAATCGCAGCCTTTGATAAATGACCCAAATGATACCTGCAAAATGGGTCAGCTGCTTGCTCAAGTTCTCAAGACTGAAAAATATCCTCCAAGCTCTAGCCATAGCATACTTAATACTTAATGAGTCTCTTTAATTTCTGATAGTTTTGTACCTCAGGTGGAGGTGGGAATGGAGTATGTGACGTGATCTATTGCGTTTATTGCAGGCCGCACAAAATCAAGTGTTTATAAAGTGGAAGAAAGTGCTCCAAAGCAGATGTTATTCACATTTTTTATCCCTGGTTTGCTCTGTGCCCAGCTCAGTTAGGGAAAGTTCACACACATTCACAGACAATGAGCTCCGATTTCCATCAAAGGACCTGCTGGCTCGTGCCTCTCTCTCTTTTAACCAGGGGTGAAAGTAGTTTTAAATTCTTGCCAGTACTATGACAAGCACACACACACACACCCACACACACACACACACACACACACACACACACATATATATATATATATATATATTCTGCCTGGATAAGGCAGAAATTAGAATCAGTTGACAATGTGGAATATATTTTGGTTGTTAAGGAACTGAGATGTTTGCACACAATGCACACTTAACACAATTGATGACCACCTCCATGCATTCTGGCTCTGTCCACCAATATAAAACTTCTGGACAGAAATAACCACCAAACTTTCACAAAGCTTAATCCTCTTGGCAACCACTGTGTTTTGGAGGTGAATGCGCTCTCATGTAGCGTAAATGAAATCTTCGGTCATAAGCAGTGTTTTTGAACTGTGTTGTGTTGTTGAAATTGAGCAGAATAACATGAAACACAATTAGTTAATCTCTATTTTAATTGAGATAGTTTGTAACAAGCAGACGACATTAAACGTAGCGGTGAATGTTTTAACCTGTTTACTGACCGAACCGAAATCACCTGAAAAAAATACGCCCTCTGGTTATTGTTGGCTCTGGAAAACCCACGTTGTTGCCCGTTAACTGGCTGTGTCCTGTCCGCCGGGATGTAGTGCATTTTATTATGAAGGCTAGACCCTCCTATTTTGATTGACACCTCATTCGGCCAATCATATTAACACTGCATGAAAAGTGGGTTTTTCAACAGTTTCTTGTATGTAATATTGCCGCGCGCCTTGAGCTTTAGGGCTCTCAGCAGGAGGCTTTGGCCAGAACAATAAACTGTAGGGAAACTGCCGTGGACTCTCTGTGTCAGTGCTCCCTCAGCTCCCCCCTCTCTCCTCAGGTCTAGGGCAGGCTCTCATATTGTAAAGGAGGTTTCTGTGAGTCATACAAATGCAAATCAAGTACTCACCAGTGGTCACCAGCACTCACCAGTGGTCACCAGTACTCACCAGTGGTCACCAGCACTCACCAGAGGTCTACCCCTCCCAACAGTTGTAAAATATTTTTATTTTGAGATATATATAATCAAATTTACATTATCATCTTTTAAGCCTTTTTCTATTACAATGTGACTACACATAAATTATACAGCGAAACATTCAAACAAGACTAAACTCAGAAGAAGTCAATCTATTTTATAAATTTGTATTATCTAGTTAGAAATATACTTTTGGACGTTTTCAGCTTTTGTCCCTTTTTCCAATAAGGCTGTGAGCTTCTGTCTGTGAGCTTCTGTCTGTGAGCCTTTGTCATGGAGTTTTTTGTGAACCATGAACTTTAGTGACTGAGGGAGATAAACAAAGGCTATAACTTGATTTTGGTGACACTACAAGCATTATTTTCATTGAAAAGCAAACTCAGTTTTCAGTCTAATTCACTGTAACAAAAAGTCTGTCACACCATCATCCTCTTCTGTACAGTGGCTTCCCAGCTAGCATTGAACATTCAGACAACATCGCATGAACGCTGCTATAAACGTTCAGTGAATGTCTCCAATCTCATTGTACATCCTGTATAATAACAATAAAGGCATTCTATTCTATCTAATGTTCACATGCATTAATGACATTAAAGACTACCAAGGCAGATGTAATAAGAAAACATATAAACATATAAAACATAAACTTTCATTTTGCTATACATGGATGTACATAAGAGATATCAGCAAAACCTTCATGAGAAAAATGTAAAAAAAAAAAAAAAAAGACGGACAGTGGATGTGTGTCTTCCAGCTCATAGGGGGTCGTTTTGACTGTTGGGTTTTCTCTGTATTATTGTAGGGTCTTTACCCACAATACAAAGCGCCTTGAGGCGACTGTTTGTTGTGATTTGGTGCTATATAAATAAAATTTAATTGAGTTGAAACGAAATGAATTGAATTCCGTGTGGCACCTTCCTCGCCTGTGATTGGACAATACAGATCACATGTGGGATCACGCTGAAGGTCTCGCAAGACCAAAGGAAATCAGCGCGGTCGTTCTCTTCCGTTCAAACTGAATGGCGTTCTTTGTCTACGCTGCTTTCCTGGTACGACAATGAAGGACATCGTCTATATTTTCAACACCCCAAAAGCTCCCCGTGAAAGCGGGCCTCTCTACCGGCCAGCTTCAACCAGCCCCGCTGCAGACGAGAAGACACTGCTGGCTGCAATGAGTGGGTTATCTCCTCAGTTAACTCAAGTTTCTACTAGGGCAGCTGAAAGATAAGATGGCGTCTATTGTGTACAGACTTGATGCTCTAACAAAGACTCACCTACTAAAGAAAACTGCGGTAAGACTTGGTCGTTTCTAAAACAAAAATACTAAGAGTGGAGGAATGGTCACAGTAAGCTGACAGACGTATTGTGATTTGGTTTCTTATTTTTATTTGGTTTCATCTTATAGGAAGCCGTTCCTGAACAACTCTGAATCCAATAAAAGCCGGTATGATCCTCTGCAGAGGTAAGAATCAGAAACAAAGCAGCAGTATTCAATGTGTGGAGGAGAGAAGAACTTCAAATGTTTTTACTCTTATTTATTTTCACCTTTATTTTCCACAGACTGTGTCCACCTCACAACGCGAGTGTGAGTGTTCCTAATGCGTGGACCGTGATATAATTGTGTGTAAGTATCTATTGGTGTTGTTTGTTTGTGTGTTTTTTGCCTGGATATGTTTATGTATACACTGTGTTTATGCTCTTTATTTACAATGTACAAAAATGTTTTCCAGCTTCTTGTTAAACCTACAGACGGTCCGCCACAGCTTCCGCTACAGTCAGCCTCACGTTCAGGAAAAGGCGACAGCCATTAAAAATCCTGCCCGGTGACGTGCAAGAAGGAAGCCGGTAAGACGTGTTGGATTGGATTGTTGGTCTGCTGTATTTAGAATAGAATAGAATAGAATAGAATGCCTTTATTGTCATTATACAGGATGTACAATGAGATTGGAGGGCCACTCCTGTTCAGTGCCATGTAACAGAAAATCAAACTCTCTAAAATAAAAATATTATGAAAATATTATAACCTAGTATGATCAATATAATCAAGAGATAGTGTAGAGAGATTTGTGTAGTTAGCTTGGAAATGCAGTTTTATTTTGGGGAAATATTACTAATTGTTTTTTTTTAACTTTATATAAAATCTGGCTTCTTTTGAACAACCCAAAATGTCTATAAAAATATGATGCAGTGAAGGTGAAAATAATTAACACTGAATGTTTATAGTTTTAGCAGCTGTAACATTTTGGGACCTAAAAGATAAAAAGTGTATAATCAGTTTAAAGGTGCCTCAAGGGTAATGACCAAAGTACTTTTATCAATGTTACATTTTTTCAAAGTACTTGTTCATTTGTCTTTTATTCACAGGATGCAGGAGTTGGTACTTTGTCACATAACCATTGTTTCTGATGACAAAGATGGGCTGATTAATTTTTTTTTTTTTTGGCATTCAGGGTCTTATCTGCCATGTGTGCATTCAAAGTCAAGAGACTCAAACTTTCAGTGTAGTTTTCTGATTTTTCACAATATTTCATATAGTTTCATAATGACTTAATGTGTGCTCTGTGTCAGCAGCTGCTGGAGGCGAGGACGAGTGTCCTGGCAGTGAAGGAGGTTGCCTTCTGGGACGGTGTCACCACTGACCTCATGTTAGATGAGGAGGATGGCGTCTCAGAGGGCGTATCGGGCTGGATTAAGACCCCCAAGCTTCCCCAGCCAGGAGCTCAGTGACCTCTGAGCCAAACTGCAAGACAGAAGCTAACCCTAAATACAACACTGTGCACCATAAGTGTTTGTATGCTAGACCATGCTCTGAGAGAAAGCCGCCATCACCACATGGCCCAGAAGTAGCAAAGCATTATATGTCATAATGTTTTTGTTTTCTTATATATGATGTGTGTGTGTGTATGTGCATATTGCTTTGTAAATAAAAAAAATAACTAAATTCAAACTTGTGTCTCACAATTTGTTTCTCTTAATTGAATTCCTTTTAGTTGAGGTTATTAGCATGGCATGAATACAACATAACATACAAGGTATATCACAGAAATAATAATTAAAAATAGTTTTTATTACCGGGTTGTTATTTATTAGGGAGGGGCTTACCCAGGCCTGTCTTTATAAAGGCCAATGGGGGACAGATCTACCAGCCAATCACATGTGAATGCTGAATTGTGATGGCATTTTTTTCATCCAATGACAGAGAAGCCACGTGGGTCTGTTACCGCTGCTTCGGCTTGCAGCGCTGCTATTCATATGTAAAGTAGAGACGTTAACACCTCCCGCCGGCCGGCTCCCCCGTACCTTTACCCCCGCTGATTGTGGTGGTACGTAAACGACCATATCCGTCTCAGGCGAACGAAATTGCGCTGCCCCGTATGCTGACGAAAGCTGCCGTTTACTAGCGGCGCCCGCGTCAGTATACGGGGACGAATATGCTTCTTTTCGTGCAGTGTAAGAAATGGGTTTTCCAGAGCCAATAATAACCAGGGGGTGTTTTACATGATTGGCCGAACGAGGTGTCAATCAAAATAGGAGGGTCTGGCCTGCCATATAAAATGCACTGCATCCGTTCCGCTTACGGTGGCTGTCCTCGATCTCTGATAGTGACGGGAATTATGGCTCTTTTCAGAGAGCCGGCTCTTTCTGCTCCCAAATGGCTCCTTAGATTTTAATTAAAAAAAAAAAAAGTGTCAAATGAATTACTAATGTAAAAATGTACATTAGGCCTATATCAAACATTTCTTTATATACTCAACATATAATAGAGTGCTCCAAATACAAATTATAAAACAAAATATTGGAAATCAGAAAAAACAAGGGCCTTTGAGGAGTTGATCCTGTTTCTCCTGCCTGATGACCTGCCCTGTTTTGGTCTTCTAATTACACTGAGGGATGAACAGTTCGTATACTGTATACCTATGTAGGTTGTGCAGCCTGCTTGATATTAAATTTTAAATTTGCAGTCTACACTCTGTCTATTAGAATAATCCGTTAACGCCAGGCGATCGCTGCTGAAGTGCGGGTTTCCTGACCTTACAAGCCACGAACAGCTGATTAAGACATAGGGGCCTCTTTCCCACCAACAGGGTTCTGGAGCCCGTGCCGTAATTTGAACCGTTAAGCGGGTTTTCCACCGCCGAAGCACTCGGTGCTCGGCCGAAAAACGGGTTCAATTCCGGCCCCGCAAACTAGCTGGTCTGGAACCAGGAAGCGGCAGAGGGGCGTGACTCTGCCGTCTCAACATCAAGTTTTCTACCATATTACATGTGTATTACATGAGAAAAGCGAAGCGATTTTCACTGCTGTGAATTAGGTTGGGCTCTAAGGCTGAACTTGCTGCTTTGTATCAGTTCATATCACAGATAAAAGGACACAAAGTGCGTACTCGTCGTCTTGCTCTGATCGCTGTCTGTGTTTCCCTCTGTGCTGCACACAGATGCTGCAGTAGTTTGATTTGGACCGTAAAACGTATTTGCAGCACAAGAAAGGGGAGCGTGTTCTCCCACGTTTGTGCGCTTCGGCTTCCGTGTCCAGACGAGGACCCGCCCACACTCATACGCAAAGGAGCAGTTCACAGAAACGCGGTGGGAATGCGGGCCCGTAACTCCGCGACCATTCGTGCTATCGAAAAAATTCAAATGGTTCCTGAAAGCTCAGAAATTACACTTCACAGTCATGTAGTGGTATTACGGTATTTGTCCACAAACGCCGGCACTTTTGAAGTACGTGGTGTCTCGTCCGACGTTTGGAGGTATAAGGTTAAAATGTGTCCAGTCTTTCCTACGCTTTCCGTCACTCATTTTCCTCACCGTTCTCACGTGTAGCCTCTATGTAACGCGCAACTTCATCTGGCTCTTTCCTGTCTCCAAGCGCATTTTGCAGGAGCCCCTCCTTCTCTGGTGTTTGTTTACTCACTGCGCAATGTGTCCGTGGACCCTCCCCTCCTGTTCAGTGTAGACGATCATATGCTACCATTCATCTTAACCAATCACGTGCGGCTTCCATAAAAAAAAAAAAAAAGGAAACGAACGAAAAGAAAAAAGAAACGGCTCACTATCAGGAGCCGGCTCCCGTCGTTCACTTCAAAGAGCCGGCTCATAGAGCCGGATTGTTCGCGACCGACCCATCACTAATCTCTGAGGGGAGAGAAGCTAGAGATTTGAGGCGCCAGCATAGCATGAACAGTTCAGAAACAATTTGAAATGAAAAAAAAAGCAATTTATTAACTGATTACGTCGTGTTTTAGACTGCTTATTGCTAAGGGATTTATTCTAACCCAAAGTACAGCCGTGACTGGTTCTGAATGACGGCTTTACAGCAGAGCCACTCCAACTCTTTAGGGTAACGAACGTACTGCGTACCGGCGTAGAATCTTTTAGTGGTATGCAGTACCGGACCGTACCGGCTTACTTTCACCCCTGCTTTTAACTGATTTGTTCACACAGACTCAGCTTTATAGGCATATGCTGATCATTTGAAATGATTATGTCAGATACATTTACAGGTTTTGGATACCTCCACCCCATATAACCTCCAGTATACAGACAAAGGAGTACATGATGTCCATGGCATCATGTCGCACTCAGATGACACACTGATCCTCTCTGAGAAGCAAAGACAAACCACAAAGAAATGGTAGAATATGAACACTAGTAGTGCATATGGAATTCAGTTATCATAAATAATTAAAAGGAGACATTAGAAACCCTGAAAGCAAATGATACATTGTTTAAATAAATAAAATCTAAGGGGTGCTTGTTTAAAAATTAATGTGCCCCTTAAAAGGTCATGTAGTCCCTTTGATTGCTCTCAAACTGCTTACTTAATTCAGCATGTTTCCCACATGTTTCCCCTCTAGGGATTCTACTGACTTCAGTTATTTGAAAAAGAAAACAGAAAACAGAGAGAGGCTGAAAAATTGGTCTATACATTCTTACATTCTACATTGGATTTCTCAAGACTTCAAATTGTGTTGTTCTTGTCTAGACTTTGTCCAGAATTGAATTTAAAACCTTTCTCCTTACATACATAAAGTGCTAAATGCACAAGTCCTCATAGAGCCATAATATCTGAATAAAGCATTTCTCTCTCAGACTGCAAGCTGACTGGTTCCTAAACTTTCCAAAAGCAGAATGGGAGGCAGAAACCTCAGCTATCAGACTCTTCTCTTCTGGAACAAGCTCTAAGTTTGACACCCTCTCTATTTTTTATGATTAGGCTTCAAACTTCGTTTTTAATAAAACTCATAGTTAGGGTTGGACCAGGGTAGCTCAGGCTGTTGAGGGACATATTTTTGAGGAACACGAATCCTGTTGTTAGGAGTTTTTCATTAGCAGATAAGTCAGAAAGACCTAAAAGAAATTTGTCCTTCAGAATTGTACTGATTAAATACTATTGAAGATGGTATTTTAGGGTAACGAACGTAGTGTATGGGCAATGTGGAACAAAAACCTTATCATATTATTTGCTTTCATGTCAATCAATACTTAATTTTTTTATTTATCCTTTATTTAACCAGGCAAAAGTCCCATTGAGATTAAAATCTCTTTTCCAAGAGAGACTGGGCCAAGAGGCTGTGGACAGCTTCTGTAGGCCACACATCAGCACATGTGCTGCTGCTGGCTCTTCCTCCTATGCTCTGTGCATCGTCCTAACCTCACATGGCTCTAACAGGGACCACCTTTCATTTTTAGCTTGGCTACTTTTTTACAGTAAAACTGTGCCCCAGCAACTTGCATACAAGTGCAAGTTGTTATGTAGCGCCAAATCACATTACCTTATATTGTAAGGTAAAGATTCAATTCAATTTAATTCAATGTTATTTATATAGCGCCAAATCACAACAAACAGTCGCCTCAAGGCGCTTTGTATTGTGGGTAAAGACCCTACAATAATACAGAGAAAACCCAACAGTCAAAACGACCCCCTATGAGCAGCACTTGGTGACAGTGGGAAGGAAAAACTCCCTTTAACAGGAAGAAACCTCCAGCAGAACCAGGCTCAGGGAGGGGGGGTCATCTGCTGTGACCGGTTGGGCTGAGGGGACAGAGAAAAAAGACATGCTGTGGAAGAGAGCCAGAGATTAATAATAACTAATGATTAAAAGCAGTGTGGGGTATAAAGAGAGTAAAAAGAGGTGAATGAAAAGAAACACTCAGTGCATTATAGGAACCCCCCCAGCAGCCTAGGCCTATAGTAGCATAACTAAGGGGTGGTACAGGGTCACCTGATCAAGCCCTAACTATAAACTTGATCATAAAGGAAAGTTTTAAGCCTCATCCTAAAAATAGAGAGGGTGTTTGTCTCCCGAAGCCAACTTGGAGCAGGTTCCACAGAAGAGGGGCCTGAAAGCTGAAGGCTCTGCCTCCCATTCTACTCTTAAGTATCCTAGGAACCACAAGTAAGCCAGCAGTCTGAGAGCGAAGTGCTCTATATGTCTTTAAGATAAGACCTTGTATGTGAGAAGAAGGATTTTAAATTAAATTCTGGATTTAACAGGGAACCAATGAAGAGAAGCCATTAGTCTCTCTTTCTAGTCCCTGTCAGTACTTTCACTGCAGCATTTTGGATCAGCTGAAGGGTTTTCGGGACGATTTTAGAGCAACCTGATAATAATGAATTCAATAGTCCAGCTTAGAAGTAATGAATGCATGAATTAGCTTTTTAGCATCACTCTGAGATAGGAGAGATTTTTCGCAAATATAATTATTAAATTAATATGTGCAATGAAAGACAGATCCAGGCCAAAAATGACTTCAAGATTCCTCAGTGTTCCTGGAGGCCAAGGTAATACCATCCATAGTAAGTATCTGAATTTAGAAGCAGGAAATTAGAGGTCATCCAGGCCTTTATGTCTTTAGACATTCCTGGAGTTTAACTAATTGGTGTGTGACATCTGGCTTCATGGATAAAGTTGGGTATAATGAAAATGTAATGGTTTCAAAAAATACAGCGTAAGGGAGGCAGTATTAGTGTAAATTAGTGTAAATTTTAGTGTAAAGAACTGGTCCTAGCACAGAACCTTGTGGAACTCTATGATTAAACTTTAGTGTGTGAAGAAGATTCCCCATTTACATAAAGTAATTGGAGTCTATTGCATAGATATGATTCAAACCACTGCAGAAGAGGACCTTTAATACCTATGGCATGCTCTAATCTCCATAATGAAATATAATGGTCCACAGTATCAAAGGCTGCACTGAGGTCTAAGAGGACAGGCACAGAGATGAGTCCACTGTCAGAGGCCATAAGATCATTTGTAACCTTCACTAATACTGATTGATGGTTTGGAGGAAGAAACTACTGAAGTTAAGTCAGAATGATCAATTGGAGAGAAAGAGACTAAATAAATATCAGTTGTATTGAAAGTAGCTGAACATGAAGATATGTCTTTGAGATGGCTAGGGATAATTTTTTTTCTCTCTGATGGTTAAAATTTACGTTGTAATGGCAATACAGCCCTGAGTAAATTAAATAAGTAAGTATGGATGGAGATAAATAAAAAGAATGACCCCTACAGTATGGGCTTGCTAGCCACCCTCAGTTTCCAATTCTCTCCATTCTAGTATATAAACAGTCAGTGGCAAAGACTGAGGATAGTTGGGTCTAATGGTCTGGTGATCCTATAAATAATAGCTACACAGTTTGCTCCCCATTGATCACCTAGCCTTGGCTGACTGCTAGTGGGGGCTGGTGTATGTTGGAAAGAGCTGACCAAAGAGCATGCTTGGCTGCCCTTTCCTCCACATACTTCTGGTGCATGTTCTATCAAACTGAGGGTCTGTACAACTTGAGAAATGACACACGTTAATTGGGTGCTATGAGAGGCCCATCACTTAAGGATAGCGTGGAATTGGAGAAAGAACCGACTCTGGACAAGGTTAACGAACTCCACTGCTAAATGTCTGGTCTTGAAAAGTTTCCTGGGTTCACAAAAGTGTGAACAAACTGTATTTCAGAATGAGGACTTTAAGATAAGAAGGTCAGACTCTGTACGTTTGGTAGGAAATCTTTTCTTGCCTTTCCCGACGGCCTCTCATTAGAATAAGTTGTTCATCAAAGGTAGCTTTAGTTTTTTGCAGATGTGACATTGTAATTTGTTCACAAAGGTCAGCTGGCAGGGTCAGAGGCACTCACAAATCTATCCAAGGTCTGCTGATTTCCATTTAGAACTAACCGGGGTTGACACAGAAGGGCAAAGGCCGCATCATCATCTTAAGTACAACAGTATGTGTCCTTCAAAGTCGGGCGAGCGCAGCAGGGCATGACCACAAGAAATATTTCACACTGAAAGAAAATGGAATGTTGATGTAAACTGTCTCCTTATCTGTGTCACACATCACAGGGGAGAGGAAAAAAGATTTTAAATTATTAAAAATTTGGAAGAACTCTTTTTCACAGCTGTTCAATAAGAGTCCTCTGATACAAAACAATGAGAAGCTGGAGCAGACAGAATGAGCACCAGAACCTTCAGAACAACAGTGGCATTTTGAGTCTCTGAAAATGGCACAATTTGAAAACAGGTTCCAGAGTGTAGTTTTTTCGAAACACTCCATTCTCCGTGTAAACAGCTAAATGCTACTTTTTGAAAACAGGAGGTACTGGCACATGTGCACTGTGGTTGCGACTCCTACACCGCCAACTCGTGGCCAAGCATGGGAACTACAGCATTTTCAACACCTCTTGCAGTTCCATGTGAACAGTGATTGTTTTTTAAAAATTCTATCTGAACGAGTTACTTTTCAAAAAAGAAAACAGAACAGCAATACCATTTCCACTGGATTGATTTTGTGTAAATGAAGCCTCTGTTGCCAAGTTTACCACGAAAGTGACTTATCATGCTCCTCAACACTTTTTCCCTTAAGCACATAATTCCTAAGACCACAGATGAAAACATCTCTTGTATGCAATTTGCATACAGCCGAAATCTGGGTGTGGCTCATACAATCAACTACAAGCTGCAAAGACAAAACTCCCATCTCAATAGTAACATTATTTATATGATTAGGATTACCTTCTTGGATTTCTCTGATCATTTAACATGATCCAACCTCTGCAATTGGGGAGGAAGCTACAGGAAATGTCAGTAAACATTCCCACCATCTTGTGGATTACTGGATACCTGACACATAGGCTGCAGTAACTGAGACTGGTCATTGCTCTGTTTTATTTGGTGATGTGCAGCATAGGAGCTTAACAGGGGTCTGTACGATCTCCATTCCTGTTCACCTTGTACACCTCAGACTTTCAAGACAACTCTGGGTCAAACCACCTACAGAAATAATCTTCCAAACTATATGCAATGTTTATAATACTTTACAATACAATCTGACTGGCAAAAAATCATATTCAAGATAGCAGAATAATATATATTATTACACATTATGTAATGTATATTATTATTAACAGTACGTGGTCACACAGGACAGAGATTTCATGTATTATAATAAGATTATTATTAGAGAGGCACTCATTGCAATTTTCTTGGTGATTTCAGTTTTTTTCTTTTTTTTTTTGTGAGACTTGGCTTTTTCTTTAAGTGATGGTTGAATTTGTGTTCATGATTAGAAAAGTATATTTATAAGATTGGACACATATTCTCTCTACCACATAGGGAACACACCTGTGGAGTGGCTGTGACTCAGGAAATACAGAGGGTTGTCTACTTGATAGAAGGTCAGTGGTTCAATCCCGAGCTCCTCCAGTCTGCATGTCAACGCATCCTTGGGCAAAATACTGAACCCCAAGTTGGCCCCAGTGCATCCATCAGAATGTGAGTGTGTGAGTGTTAGGTTAAAAGTACTTAGGCAGAGGAAAAAGCTCTTGTGTAAATGAGTGAATGAGGCTTGTAGTAAGAAAGTGTGTTGAGTGCTCAAATTGAGTAGAAAAGTGCTACATAAGTACTAGTCCATTTACCACTGACCAGCTTTTAGTATTTGCTGCTGATTACTTTTGAAGCTCCAGAGGACAAAGAATGGCATTAAGGACCCCTAAATAATATATATATATATATATATATATATATATATATATATATATATATATATATATATATATATATATATATATATAGTATATAAGGAATAGGCAGCATAGCCTCAAAATTATATTACAATTTTTCAAGAAAATTTGCAGTAACAATATGACTATGTAGAAAAAAATACTGAGCATTTTATCAGTGCTTGCTGTTTCGAGGCAGCAGCATTTACTTTTTTGTATCTTCCTCTGAGATGGAAACACAGTATACAACTCTAGCGATCTATCATTGCACCCACAAACACAAAGTTTTTATTTATTTTATTTTGCTATATCTGCACCATTTAGTTTCTGTCACTTTGAGATGTGAAGATTTGCCATTAGTTGCCATTAGTTAATACTCTGAAAGTACATTCCATTCTCTGATCGAATAAATGTTGAACACTGTAAACAATATACTTACAATATACAGTACATTTAATGCCCACTTTATTGCATACAGTCATCTCTTGTCCAAAAACAAAAAGTAGTTTTGTTTGGTATCCTACTGTTTTAACAATAATTGAAGTTAATAATATTATTATTATTATTATTATTATTTATTTATTTAGTTATTTTTTTACATGCTTCTCTTTATGAAAGAGGCAGTTCTGAAACAAAATGTTTAATCTAATATCTGTCTTGCTTTTATGTTTCTTTTTCTGAAAGACATTGATAGAGAAGGTACATGATGGCCTGAAGCTAGCCGGGGCCAGTCTGTCACAGGGCATCAGAAAAGCCAAGCATCAGTACACCTCAACGATAACAAGCTGGTTCAGACACGGTAGAGACACGAGGAGTCTTTTGAAGGTGATCCAGACCATCACTAACTACAGACCTTCTCCACAGACCTGTGATGGAAACACTTCTCTGTTGGACCTTCTTTGTACAGTTTTAGAAACACAACACCACAACTGCGCAGAAGGCCACAACACCACCCAGCAATCAGGTTTTATGCCTGTCCTCAGTCAGCGTATAGAGAACCCTCTCCAGAGTCAACATTCACAATGCTGCTGAAGGACTGCGCTGAGGAACTCCAGGATGTCCTCCCTCAGTTTGTATATTGAGCTTTTAACCCTCTGGTCACACCCAAATGAAATAATTGATTTAAAATGATGTAGCAGCAGGACACTGCCTTGCTGAGTCTCCATTTCAACATGTATCCAAAGGGGGAACTTTAGACTACGTAGCAGTTTTTAAATTGTTTTGAAAGGCCAAATAAAACCACAATTATGATCATTAATTCATGCCATGCTTTTTCCTGTATATTGTCCTCATGTTTGATGCGCGTTTCATGCATATTCTGCTGGGGTATTTGCCAGAACTCACACGCAGAGGTGCTTGCAATTAAAAAAGATGGAGGAAGCTCCGTTCTGCTACTTGTATTCGCAGTCTCATTCTTTTGGTCACTACCCAAAGCTCATGACGACAGGTGAGGGTAGGGGCATAGATTAACCGGTAAAGTGACAGCTTCACTTTCATGCTCAGCTCCCTTTTCACCTCGACAGACCGATGCAGTGTCCACATCACTGCAGACGCAGCCCCAAACCGTCTGTCAATTTCCTGTTCCCTTCTCCTGTCACTCGTGAACAAGACCCTCAAGATACTCCTCCACCTGGGGCAGCAACTCATCCCTGAGGTGGGGAGGGCACTTCACCCTTTTCCATCTGAGGACCATGGACTCAGACTTAGAGATGCTGATTCTCATGCCAGCCACTTCACACTCGGATGCAAACGGTTCCACTGCGAGCTGGGGGCCACAACCTGATGAAGCCAACAGGACCACATGATCCGCAAAAAAGCAGAAATGAAATTCTGAGGCCACCAAGGTCGACGCCTTCCACCACTTGGCTACGCCTAAAAATTCTGTCCATAAAAATTATGAACAGAACTGGTGACAAAGCACAGCCGTGGTGAAGTCCAACACCCACAGGAAACGAGTCCAACTCATTGCCGGCAATAGATTTTTAAAAATTACAACTTATATTTGTATTTCAAGTTGTAAAAATTGTTTGTTAAACATGTTTGTGGTTTTCACAGTGAAAAAAATCAAACTTTTTTCCAATGTGATTTTATGTTTTTGTATTTGATTTTAGGTCCAGTGAGTTAATACAGTATGTCAAAATTTAAAAAAAAAAATTACTGTACAGTCACATATGAGGTTGTGCTGAAAAAAAAACAAACAAACCAACAAGGTAAGGTAAACCTTTTTTAAGCTGAAATATAAAAGTACAATCAAAATTAGTCCAAAATGGCCAACTACGTATACCCTGGACTCCAGAAGGTTAACACCTCCTTAAGACAGGCTGTTGTCCCCACCGCCATCATACCTGTGCCAAAAAAGCAATCACCAGCTTGCTTCAATGATTACTGCCTTGTTGCACTCACTTCAACCATCATGAAGTGCTTCGAAAGACTAGTCATGTGGCACTATTTACAGTTTGCATATAAAGCCAACAGGTTCACTGATGCCGCTGTCTCCTACACCTTCCACACAGCCCTCACCCACCAGGACACAAAAGACTCCCACTTCAGCAGACACCCACAGAACAGCTAGCATTTTGAGCAACTCCAGCTACCCCTCACACAGCCTCTTCTGTCTCCTGCCATTAGGGAGGAGGTTTAGGAGCCTTCGGGCCTCCTCCACCAGACCAAGCAACAGCTTCACAATCTGGCAGCAATTGGCAATAAAAGCTGACTTGAGTTAAGGCTACCACTTCTCCCTTATGCAACTCATGCTCAATAAATAAGTGAAAACCTTATAATAAATAACTGCTCTTTCTCGATCATGCCTAGCAATTTCAAAATTAAATAACCTGGCACTTTTGTAGCATGCTGTCATAGAAAAGTGGGGGCTGTGATGCACCACTTCCAACAACACTGAGACAGGTTTTACTTCCAACTCTTGAATTGAATTCAATTCAGTTTTATTTATATAGCACCAAATCACAACAAACAGTCGCCTCAAGGCTCTTCACACATGGAAACTACAGTAGAACCTTTTTTGGTCACTTGGGTACCCTTAAGTATAAAATGTTCAGCTTTCTAAACCTGAATATTTTCCTTGACCTAATCAATTTGTTTTGGTGACTAAATGTAACTAACAAGTAAAAAAGTAACCAGTAAGTGATAAAATGAAACAATAAAGCAATACATGGGCTAAGGCCAACAGACTCACAATGTTGTAATTTTTACCACTTGACCTGTCTACCAACATGTTCTTCAAAAGAACTGTTTTAAACATTACTTGTAACTTTAGAATAACCATCCAGTTAAGGTTCGTAGATGGTTTACTAACCAATTATTAACAAATCAGTAAATATTATCATTATACTATTTTTTAGCAGCAAACATTGACCGAAAGGTAATGAACTATTAATTTACCATTTAGTGCAATGTTTATTAAAAAGTGCTTTTTGCATGTTTTATGTCTTCTGATGTTAGTGATTTTAAGTGTTTTAGCCACTCATATTCATCATTATCATATTCAACTTCATAATTTTTTCTCACATTTATATTAGTTAAATTTTAGTATAATGTAAAAGTGTATAATGTATAATGATGTGCAAATTTCCCCCCGTTTTTCTGCAGAGTAATAAGCTTCTTAGTGGCCTGTTTGCAAAGAAAACATTGCACTCCTTCCAGCAATGTCCAATTTCCTGTTAACCAAGCAAAATAATATTTGCAGTCACATAGGAAAGGTACACATCTATATACACTATGTAAGGGTAGACATTCTGTTAAATCCCCAACTGCGTAGCCAAACATTGTTAAAACTCTAAAGAAGTGTATTTTAAATTCTAGTTAAAATCCCAATGTTTTCAGTGGTGTCAGGCTGAATTTGGGGTAAAAAACAGGGAAAGGAAACTGTAACCATATACACAGATTCTTTCAAACAATATGGAATTAAATTAAGTACACATCCCAAAAACTACTTAAAGCGGTAAACTAATTTTAAAGGATTACTCTTGACAACCAGCTGCAACTGCTTTTACTTATGGGTTCTTGTAAAACATTACATTTTAGGATACAGGAAATGGTTCATATGGTTCATATTGAAGTTCCTTTGCAAGTCCTGGATTTCAACACTTATTAAAAGCACATCTAAAGAAAGCTAAAGGCTTTGCATCAGCCAGTGTTAAAAGACAATACAGACCTAGAGTGGCAATCCTTAAAATTGGTCAATTAATATTCAATAAGTCATTCATTCATCAGGAAACTCATTTCTGCCGCTTGTATTCGCGATCTTATTCTTTCGGTCACTACCCAAAGCTCGTGGCCATAGGTGAGGGTAGGAACGTAGATCGACCGATAAATCGAGAGCTTCGCTTTTACACTAAGCTCCCTCTTCACCACGACAGACCGGTGCAGCGTCTGCATCACTGCAGAAGCAGCCCCGATCCGTCTGTCGATCTCCCGCTCCCTTCTCCCATCACTCGTGAACAAGACCCAGAGATACTTGAACTCCTCCACAGACCATGTCACTGAGGTTATATAAGTTTCCTGAAGAAAAGCTTGAAGACATGTTTTACTGTGGCAATCACAACCCTACACAAACCTACTTTCTATCAGTGGAGTGAGAAAAGTGACCAAGATTTCAGTGTGCTTGCACAAAAAGACAAGAAATTTCATAAATATGTCAATTACATAGAGTACAAGTTCTTAATACAATAGGCCTGATAAACCTTGGTGTCCCCTAAAAGTCATTCAGCAGTAACTTTCACCTTTTCAAATTTATGTCATTATGTCAATTTATGCCCGATTTGGCAGAAATAAAAACAAAAGGAATGAAAAAGTAGAGAGTCATAAAAGATGCATTTGACCACCTAATAAGTGGTAGTTGAATGTTTAAAGAAGCTTTTGATCTAAAATTGTAACTACATCAATTGCTTTCAAGCATTCTGCTTCACTTCACACTCAGCCTTAATCTGGTGTTGACTGACATAATTCTTTGACATAATTTATTTATGTCAATAATAAACTGTTTTAAAGTCTGAAAAAAAATGAAGAATGAAGCGAAAGAAGCCTATCAGAAACTTTTTAAAGTCTCATATTGGCAGCTTCACCTCCACAAGAAGCCTGTGTTTGACTACATGGAAACACAGAGAAATAAATGCTGCTGTGTACATTGTGACCTTGTTACCCAGCAGTCCATTATGGAGGAAGAGTTCAAACAAACAGACGAAAGAAGATACAAAAGGGCTGCTGGTACAGCACATCATCAGGGATTCCACAGCTCTCTGTTGTAATTACCCAGCATTCAGCTGCCTCTCACACACGGCTCCACCTATCCACTGCCTCGACAAACACTCACTGAATAGTAGATCTGAATCTGGGTCAGTACCCAGTATTGATAATGCCATATGCAGTTTAAATTAGTGTGGGTGGATGCTAATCAATAGTGCACAATTGTCAGGTCTTTACAGTCACCTTTGGCCCCTGCTGATGAACATTGATTCAGACTTAAATGGACCTAAAAGCCCAGGGAGAAGAGCAATGGTATCCGAGGAGGGTAAACAAAACTCACAGAGAATAAACATGGCAGGAGGGGGAAGAGTCTGTGTATTTACAGCAGCATGCTCCACTATTGTGACAATCAAAAGAAAAACAGACAGCTGCAGGGTTGGGCAGCAGGCAGCTTTCTCTACCACAACATATGCACAAAACAAATGTGTGACTTTGTTTACTGTTTTTTTATAAATTCACTTCATTTGTCAACTTATCCAGCAAAGATGATACTGTGATAACTGGTGCATGCCAGAATGAAATGAATGATACAGTTGGAGTGAGTAATACCAAGATTATGCCAATAGAGCAACATCATTTGATGGAAATGAAAATTGTCAACCTACAGAGGGCTGAATTCAAAGACACCCCCGAAAATCAACGTGAAAAAATATGTGGTAAGCTAGTCCATTTTGCCAAAATGTCATTACAGCAACTCAAAATGGTGCTTAGTAGTCTGTATGGCCCCCATCTGCATTTATGCATACTGGCAACATCATGGCACGCTCCTAATGAGATGACAGATGGTGTCCAGGGGATCTCCTCCCTGATCTGGACTAGTGTATCACTGAGCTTCTGGACAGTCTGAGGTGCAGCCTGGCGATAGCAGATAGACCAAAACATAACGTCCCAGAGATGTTATATTGGATTTAGCACGGATGCCAGTCAATCATATCAATTCTTTTACCCTCCTAGAACTGTCTGCATACTCTCGCTACGTGAGGCCAGAGGCATTGTTGTGCACCAGGAGTAACCCAGGATGCACCACTGCACCAGCGTAGGGTCTGACAGTGAGTCCAAGGATTTCATCCCGATATCTGGCGGCAGTCAGGGTGCTGTTGCCTAGCCTGTAGAGGTCTGTATGTCCCTCCATGGTTATGTCTCCAGAGACCACTACTGACCTACCAAAAAAACAGTCATGCTGAATGATGTTACAGACAGCATAACATTCTCCACAGCTTCTCCAGACCCTTTCACATCGGTCACATTAAGTCATGTATATTGTAAACATGATTCATTTCCTGATCTTTTTTTAAATATGCCAAAGCTTCACCCTTTGAAGGGTGTACAATTAGTTTTACTTTTTTTATTCATGTTTTATGTGAATTCCATATCCCATGTGTCTTGTGGCATTGCTATCACCTTGAATGATTGATTATGATATGGCAGAAAGTTGCACTCAGTCCTTCAGGATCATTGAGATGTACCCGTAAAGAGAGTTGTTCTGGTCATTGACAGTGGTGAGAGGCATGAACAAGCAAGCAAAAATGTGCAAACATTTGATAGTGTGGACTACATTGCAACAATTTAAAGAAAAGCAAAGTGTCATCAGATGTGTATTTTTTTTTAGCAAATTTTGACAAATAGACATTTTCCACTTGATTTTTCAGAAGCCTTGCTGATCCTTCTCTGTGTAAAGGAAACAGCTTTCTGCTGTTGTTTTTGTGTTTTCAGCTTACCTTGCCAAATATAACCTCATGGATCAGTATATACAATGAAGATGAATCCTATCAATCATTTGAGTTATTCATTTAATTAATTATTAAGTAATTAATTATATTATAAATTCTAGTTCTTACTTTGGGAAAAGGGGTCATGATTTACACAGTGAGGCAACATGTGCCCCTGCATGTAGCTGCAGGACAGTATTACCCAAGCAGTATTGCTAGAGTAACTGAGTATAGCTCAATGGAACAAAACTCTAGTATTATTCTTGAAATCACAGTGTGGGACGGGTGAAAGGATCTGAATGCTTCTTGAAGTGACTGTAAAACTGAATTGTAAGACATAAGGTGTGTCATGTGTCATACTGTGGGGCAGTACTGTAAATTCAATTCACAATTTATTTTCACCTTCTCCTAGAAACAATGTATTAACACAGTTGATAGATGTGTCAAACAGTAACAAAAAGAAAATTAGAAGTTGGGATGCAATTATCTTTCCAGTATAACAGTGAATAGCACTTCCAGCTTCCTGTGATCACACCATTTTTAGGGCACGGGTTCCAAAAAGTCCAATCAGGCCCAGAAAACAACAATATGAGAAGAGTGATGGTCTAAAACATTCTTCTGAATTATCATCTCATTTACAGCCTTCTTGCTGACAAAGATATTGTCTACCATACCATTCATCTGTCCATCCAGTTTCTTAACTTACACACAGCATCTCAGTTGCCATGCATACAGAATATGGAATTTATTATTTTTGAATAACTTTATTGTTTATTGCAAGATTTCAGGCTGTTCCTGATCTGTTTTGTAACTGGATGTTTTTATCATTTTTATACTGGGGATCAAATGAGGCTCGATGTGGCCCATGAACTAAAATGAGTTTTACACCCCTGCTTTGAGAGCTGCAGCAGTGTAAGAATAGTTCTTGTAATAGCCAGCTGCCTCTACACCATGCTGTTTATTGTTCCCATCTCTGCACTAGGGACACTGTTACTGCTTTGTGGCTGAGTTTGCAGCTAAAACTTAGTAAGCCTATTTCACAAAGATGCTTGCTGACATAATCTTAATGTGGTATTGTGCATTCTGACCAACCATGAGAGAAAATGTATTACTAACTCAGGAATGCCCTTCACTACACTCTGTTTTCCTGCTGGTAAACAAAACTCTCTAACTCTTCTTGAGAATTTATTTTGTTACAACCAGTAACAGTGTTGTCTTACTGGTTACAGATTAACCAGTTTAACCACTGCAGCACATTTGCCTTCATGTGTGCTTGTCACACACACAATACTATCCCATTGTTCATGACTGCTTCCATGCATTTGTTTGGTCCATGTTGTGATTACTGGGGACAAGGTGTGTTAATATGCTTGAGATGGCATGTTTTGTTTGATTAATTTATGCAGTGAAAGAGATGCTAACAGTATCAACTCTCTATACATTCAAAGGTTGATGCACAATAGATGACACTCCCTTGGGGAGAGCAGTGGACAAGCACATAATGCAAAAACAAAAACAACCCACTGCTATGACTAAAACTAAATGCAGCATTATTGTGCTTCATTTCTGCTGCCTCTTTTTCCTCACCCCCCAACTGTTGGCAGCTGAGGGCTGCCCCTCCCTGAGCCTGGTTCTGCCTGGAGGTCTCTTCCTTTTTTTAAAGAGATTTTTTCCTTCCCGCTGCTGCCAAGTGCTGCTCATAGGGGATTGTCTGATTATTGGGGTTTTCTCTCTAACACTGTGGGGTCTTTACCTTGAAAAAATAAAGTACCTTGAGGCAACTGTTGTTGCAATTTGGTGATATATAAATAAAACTGATTTGACCTGAATTGCAGTTGAAGATTCATCAACTGTATTTACTCTGTAGTTGGAAGTAAACATGACAAAATTCATTTTAGTGTAGTTTATTTGTAATTTCTACATATTTTTTTTGTTTTTGTTTTGTTTTGTTTAGTATTACTCTCTTGTCATATATTATTATCATCCATCCTTCCATTTTCTTCTGCTTTTCCAATTGAGAGTCATCGGGTGGGGTGGGGTTGGTGGGGTGGGGTGGGTTGGTTGGGGGCTATCCCAGTAGCCATAGGGCTAAAAGGTAGTGTACACCCTGGACAGGTCACCAGTATGTCACAGGGCAAACAGAGAGAGACAGACCACCATTCACACTCACATTCACACCTATTTAGAATGACCAATAAACCTAACCCCACTAACTGCATGTCTTTGGGCTGTGGGAGGAAACCAGAGTACCTGGAAAGAAACCTACACACACACAAGGAGAACATGTAAACTCCACACAGAAAAGCCCCAGTTAGATGATTTATTTGAACCCTGAATGTTCTTGCTGTAAGGCAATAGTGCTAACCACCATGCCATCATGCTGCCCTATTATTATCATGTTACTTATATTAATGTTGTTTGTTATCAATGTGTATATTACGACGGAGTATTAGGGCCACATTTAGAAAAAAAATAAATCGTGCATTTTGAGAATAAAGTCAAAATTTCGAGAAAAAAGTCAAAGTCGTCATTTCAAGTCAAATAATGGCCGCGGCTGCTATACCCTCTACAAAATGCCTTGGGTAGATGAAGCAACTTGATCAGCTGTCACACGGGGAGTGACATCGCTCCCTGCGTGGCGAGCCCCTTATTGTGACTTGTGATTCTGCAAATCCCCTCTGTGCTGCACGAAGGTGCAATCATCGAAATCCTTGCATCTAAGCGTTGCCAGTTTGTGTGGTTTTCCTTCTAAGCCGATGCAGCTTTCTGCACACCTCATTACCATCCTCACAGTTATCACTACATTGTGTTTGTGTACTAAAAGAGAACTAAATTCCTTGTTTCTAAAACCGATAGTATAGTTCCGCTAACTCGTTCTGGAGGTTATAGCAGACGTAGCGTGGCAGGTGTTTGACTTCAAATGACTTAAATCTGCACATTTCGACTTTTTTCTCAAAATAGTATTTTGACTTTATTCTCGAAATTTTACTTTATTCTCGAAATTTTAACTTTATTCTCGAAATTTCGACTTTATTCTCGAAATTTCGACTTTATTCTCAAAATGCACAATTAATTTTTTTTTCTCAATGTGGCCCTAATACTCCTTCGTAGTATATATACCAAATATTCTATATATTAATTTTATATTTTTCTTCATCTATAATTTGACAATAAAAATAAGCATTTTCAGTTATTGTTGTTATCCATGTATTTTTAATGTATTTACAAGTGTTAGTATGCATTTACACTGAATTTAATAAATGAAATCAATCAATCAAGTTTTAATGTGGCCTGGTTTTTGGGATATGGCAACATATATTTCAAAATTCTGAAGCATCTCTTATACAGTGCCCATGGCTATTTAATTTGTCCTTATATTTATGGAGCTGTTATTGACTGTAATGTAACACAATATATGTGCTCCATAATTAATACAATCTTGATTTTGAATCTACAACCCAAAAGTTTGTTGAATTTAAAATATTGATTTAGTTTTATATACCTGAATTATTTTTCTGAATTCTTGTTGTACCATCACTTGCATCCTGTGGTGGTCTCTGACCACAGAGCAGCTGACAACAAGCACTTTAAAGTTTGGCTCTATGTGACCTCTAACATACTAGATGCAAAGCATGTAGACTTCTTGAAAGACAGATGACATGTCAGAAATGAACTTTTGCTTGTGTAGATGGTGATTTTGTACAAATAAACTACAAGTTCTTCCTTTAGGGAAGTATGATAAAATGTGTCTGTTGTGTAGGCAGACTTGTCATGTGGAGCCACAAAAATAAAAGAATAACAAGGTCATGATTTAGATCTGTTTCTACACGTTTCATTTTACTAACCAATAAAAACATAAAGGTGGCAAGTTCTTAGAGCAGCTGGGCCGATCAGAATGAACGGATAGTGGCAACAAGTACTAATTAAGGACATGAGGTGATGTCCTGTTTTAGTTTCATGATTTTATATTAATTCACTGTCAGGCTGGAGAATGTACAACAAACAAACAAAGAAACAAACAAATAAAATCCCGAAAGTCTAGATAATATTTAATGCAAAAGTGCACCTATCACTGAAATTACTGCTATCAAAACATCTTACTAAAAGGTAAACTTTACCAGGATATTTACATTCAGTGCAGCAGGATGAATAACTCCATAGATGTCAATTTTTCAAGAAGCAGCAAAGGTAGCCTGGAAAGTTTGACAACCATGAATTTTTCAGTCAATCTAGTGTGATTTTTTGAAGGGTGTTTTAAAGCCCAAGAGGTCACAGAACTTCCTGAACCCACAGAGGAGGTCCCACAAATCTAAAAGCTTGAGTCACATTTTGTGCAGCAACAATAAAAGATTTTTTCAGCTTTACTATAAAGTTAGCTTTTGTTCCAAAATTCTGCCAGAAAAAGTATAGTTTAGAATGTTATGTACACAACACATAATGGTGAGGAAATTAAAAAGGGAATATTTATGCAAATTGTGTTCATAACTCATTCGGTTGTAGCTAAAGCTGGTTAAATTACGAGGTCCATAAAAGATAATGTGTGTGTAAGGGGACTGGTTATTGTAAATCAATAAGAAAATACTTGTTGTTTTTTTTATAAAATATAAAATTCAGGTTTTTGTTTGCAGATTGTTAGAAAGGAAAAAAGCGAAACTTGGTGAAACTTACAGCATTACTAACATCCACGTCATTTCAATAATCAGGAGACTGTTCAAGTTAGTGCAAATCCTATGACCACAATGTATGATGACAATGAACAAATTAATTACAAGCAATCAGGCATAACAATATGACAACTGTCAGCTGAAGTGAATAATGCTAATTGTACGTGATAGATTAGGGAGAAGGTGAACATTTTGTCCTCAAAGTTGACGTTAGAAGCAGGAAAAATGGGTAAGTGTACGAATTTGACAATTTTGACAAGGTTAATGCTGGTTATGATGGAAAACTGTCAGAATACACAGTGCACTGCAATTTGTTGCATATGGGGTTGGATAGATGCAGATCAGTCAGGGTGCCCATGCTGATCTCTGTCCACCCCCAAAAGCACCAACAATGGCTACATGAGCAACAGAACTTGACCACAAAGCAGTGGAAGGAGATGGCCTGGCCTGATGAATCACATTTCATTTACATTAAGTGGTGCATGTATGTTGCTTATCTGGGGAACACCTGTCACCAGGATGCATTATAGGAGGAAGGCAAGCCGGTGGAAGCATTGTGATGGTTTGGACAATTTTCTGCTGGGAAATCTTTAGTCCTGTTTTCCATGTGGATGTTACTTTGACACATACCAACTGCCTAAGCATTGTTGCAGACCATGTATACCCTTTGATGCAAATTCCCTGATGACTGTGGGCTCTTCAGCAAGATAATGCACCCTGCCACAAAGTAAAAGTGTTAATACACTAATCTGCATTTAATCATTAGTTATTATTAATCTCAGGCGCTCGTCCACAGCAAGTCTTTTGTCCTGTCTCCTTCCCCTCACCCCCAACTGCTGCGGCAGATGGCTGCCCCGCCTGAGTTCTGCCAGAGGTTTCTTCCTGTTAAAAGGGAGTTTTTCCTTCCCACTGTCGCCAAGTACTTGCTCATAGGGGGTCGTTTTGACTGTTGGGCTTTCTGTGTATTATACATAAAATATATACATAAAACTGAATTAAGTAGAATATGTCTAGGGCAGACTGTTGAGGCAGACTGACTACGGCATCAAAATCCAATATTTAGGAAACATGAAAAAACAAAGAACAACGTGTTGCTTGTGTGATGTGGATAATGTGCCATGTCACTACCCAGTTAACTCATCTGAGGCCAGTTCAGAACATGTGGTAGAATGGGAGATCTTGAGAAATGATGTAATGAATAATATATCCCTATGGAGCAGAATTTTAAAGGAATGTTTCCAAAACCTTGTGGCATAACATCAAGCACAAGGGCTGTTTGAGAGCATTGAGAAGTCTGACCTAGTATTATTCTTAGGCTTCTAATAAAGTGAATATTTTAGAGAAAAATGCTAAGATAATGCACTACAATATTACTGCAAATATAAGAAGAAATAAAGAGACAAACTGGGGAATGAATTGAGCAAAATTGTCCATCTGCACAAAGTACATATATATTTCAACCATTTCTGCAGGAACAAATGTATGAATCTCAAACACTTACATAATGACATTATCTTCTTGGACTCTAATCTTTTTGGCTTTACTGCAAAAATCATCAACAGTAAGAGTAAATTCCCCTATAATTCTTTGTTAGAACTGTATTTAAAACCATTATCTTTATTGTGGCCTCTAAGGTTTAAACTAAAAGGCAGAATTTGCTCATGATCTGTGATGCTCAGTACAAAGCTCAGGACAAATGTATTCAATATGTTCAACTAGCATTACTTCCTTGTACTTACCATCTAACAGTCTCAGTGAGATTCCTGTTTAAAAATTAAGAGGCATGAAATACTGATATAAACTGATTTAGCTGGATTTCAGGAACACTACTGTGTCTGTAGTAGATAAAATAGAGCTTGAAGTTTGTATGCCACAGTGAGCTCAGTTGAGGCTGATATTTCTATGGTGGTCTCATTATATGAAAAAAAAAAGTCTGCTTTAGTTTTTCATGAGGTGGTTGCATCACTACATCAAGACAGCTGACACCAGCTGCAAAATAAGATAAACCAAGGCACAGGGGACTTGTAGAAAGAGACAGCTAAAGAAAGACATTTTACAATCTACGCTTAAAATATTGCATTACTGATGCCCTTATTTATATGCAACACTCTGCCTCCTCCATGCTTCCAAAACAGAATTTTGGTATTATGTGCATTAATGGCACAGAGTCTGTTAACACTCCCTCTATTTGACCTAGCACTGCCAGCCATGTATTTATCTCTGAACCATCAATATTACATCGACTGCTGTTCCCCTGTGCATGTACAGTGCAGCTGAAGTGATGCAAAACAAACATGTAGTCAAACACATGATGTATAGGCTGTGCAGGGTTTTCTGTTTCCCTGAAAATGGTTAAGGGTGAAGAAGACGGAAGAGATGCTTGCAAATGGTAGTGTTTATGAGCTCTTGAATAGCTTTTACCATTCAAAGTCTCCCCCACTATGGTTATAATTGAATCATTATCCTTGTCGTGTGCACGATTGATCTGGCTGTGGGGAGACACAGCTTTGACATCCATTCAGCTACATCTCAATTGCCATTGTTTGATTGTAGGATTAAATTATGAAATAATTATTTTAAGAGGTGAAATTAAGATTGCCGACCCCCCAAAAAACATGCAGGCATACAAGGGATGGAATCAGGTGACCCTGAACATCCCTTAGTTATGCTGCTATAGGCCTAGGCTGCTGGGGGTTCCCATGATGCACTGAGTATTTCTTTTCATTCACCTCTTTTTACTCTGGTTATATATCACTCTCCATTTAATCATTAATTATTATTAATCTCTGGCTCTCTTCCACAGTGTGTCTTTTGTCTTGTCTCTCTCCCCTCAGCCCAACCGGTCACAGACTGCCCCTCCCTGAGCCTGGTTCTGCTGGAGGTTTTTTCCTGGTAAAAGGGAGTTTTTCCTTCCCACTGTCACCACATGCTTGCTCATAGGGGGTCATTGTGACTGTTGTAATTATTGGAGGGTCTTTACCTTACAATACAAAGTGTCTTGAGGTGGCTATTTGTTGTGATTTGGTGCTATATAAATAAAATTGAATTGCATTGGATTGGATTAGAGTGAAGGCAGATGAGTAAATATTTTTTGGCAATATAGCATAGTTAATTTTAAGCACCAACTTACACAACACCTCCTGGTGTATACTATAATACAAAAATACCATTTTCAGGTCTGGTTTCATTTCAGTCACTTTGTCTTGCATCCACTTCAAAAGCCTGACATTTTTCCCTGTCAGATTTGGACAGCCATCAGCTGTAACACCTGCCAGTTTGTCCCATTTCAGTCCAAGCCTTCCCAGCAGACAGTTACCTCCATGAACAAATCACTCCTTGTTGTAGTCCTTTTCAGTGGGCACGCTGCTACCAGCTACTCCATAAAAGTCAAACTTTGTTGTTATCCCATGTACAAATATGAGTAACTGGGCCATGTCACCAACATCACAGCTCTCATCCAGTGCCAAGGAGAAAAAGTCTAAATTGTCTGATTTGTGTTCCAGAAAACTGGTCTTGACTACTGCATCACTGGATGTGTAAAACTTCTGACAAAGTCCTTGTTGCTTTTGAAGCTTTGTTAGCAGCTTTGTTAGTTGTTGCCACTCAGCGTCAGTCAAGTTCTTGTATTTCTCTGTGTTTAGTCTCTTAATGGTGATTCAAATTGTAATCCTTAAATCCACAGCAATCTGCTCTCCACAAACTAAGGACACGGCTTTACCACTTACTTCAGTAAATAAATACTTAAAAGTCCATGTCTTCTTAAAAACTCTGCATTCTGCATCAGTCTTTCTTTTTTTGTGAGCTGACATCTTTCAGGACTCATAAGCATCTCTTCAAATATACTTACAGTGAAGCTGCATCTGCTTGCACACATGAATGTATATTTAAAAAATGTAAAAAGAAATAGTTGCCTTCAAAATAAAAACAATAAACTTTTATTGTGATTTCCCACAAAATTATAAAAAGGTAAACCTAAAATCTAACCTCCAGCACTTTTCTGGTAAAGATTGTAAAAGTAATACAGAGTACCTGTGAACAGCACTGCATAATATTCAAGTATCTCTGGATTCAGTTCAACTCAGTTTTATTGATAAAGCACCAATTCACAGCAACAGCTGTCTCAGGTGCTTAACTGGAGAAAAAAAAATCATATGATCTCACATGAGCAGCACTTGGCAATGCAGGGAAGGAAGAATTGCCTTTTATGAAGATAAGACCTCCGGCAGAAGGGAGGGGTGGTCACCTCATATCATCATTAATATGAAAAACAATAAAAGGTCAGGTAGTGCCACCTTCATTTCTCATTTACACATGCACAAAATGCAAAGATTTGGAAATGCAGTGTATGTAGATAGTGTTTACTGTCTGGCCAAAGGACAGTGCAGCTACTGAAAGAACCAAGGACTGACCAGAAAATTGATTTGTAATAACTCACCCTACCACTTGAGTGATTATGCCCTGTGTGTATCAGATTTAAAAGGCTATAGCTATTCCTCTCAATCCAGACTAACCCCCTTACTTGTCATCCCTTAACTGAGCCTGGTCCTGCCAAAGGTTTGTTCCTACAAAATGGGAGGATTTTTCTTCTAACTGTGACAAAGTGCTGCTCAAAGGGAATCCCTGGTCTTATGCTGTGACTTAGCACTCTACACATAAAACTGTGGCATACTTAGAGGCATTTTTAAGAGCACAAAAAATCTATAAATCTAAGAAAAACATTTAGAAAATCTTTTGTTGATGTTGTATGACATCGACAAAATCACTGTCAAAGCATGACTTTGAATATTTAAGACTTAAGATAGTGCCATTTTGTGCATTTTTGTCTGATGAAGTTTAACTTTTAACTGTAAGAAACCAATTTTTTATGTTCAAAATGCACTCACTGAGTCTTGTAATGGAGCAGTGATTGCATAGTTACCTTGAAAAAGCAATTGATTACTGATTACTCCTTTAAAAAGTAAGTTAGTTACTTTATTGATTACGTAATTTTAGAAGTAACTAAGTTAGATTACAAGTTACTTTATTAGTTGCATTCAACAGCTGCCAGTGTTGTGCCAAAAAGTGATTCCACTGTTTATGTTTGCATTTATGTGTAATGTCTTTGCTTATATTGGTAAGCAAAGACATTGGTAAAGGGAGCATGTAAAAAGAAAAAAACGAGAGGCTCCATGATAGACCCTTGTGGAACTCCAAATTTCCAAACTGCTCATTTAGAGGAGTATTATCCTGTGTTAACTGAGAAAGCCCTGAGTTTAATATAAGATTTAAACCAGTAAGAGCCAAACCCTTGGCTCCTACACATTGTTCCAAGTGCTCAGTAAGCAAGTCATCATTTATGGTGTCAAAAGCAGCACTCAAGTCTAGCAGAACTAAGAGCAACCACCAGAATTAGCAACAAGTAGAATATTGTTTGTTACCTTCAAAAGAGAAGACTCAGTACTGTGAAAGGCCCTGAAACCTGATTGAAACATCTCATAGATTTTGTTTTTCTCTAAATAGGATAAAAGTTGAATGAAAATAATTTTTTCTAGAACTTCAGCCAAAAATTGCATTTATGATATAGGTCAATAATTACTCAGGACATCCACTTCCAAATTTTGCTTGTTTAAGACTGGGTGATTGCGTGCTGAAAACACCCAGGAACTGTACTTTTTTCTCACATTTATAATTGTGAGAACATCACAGCCTATTATGTCAAAAGTTTCCTTAATATACCAAGATGGAAGAACATCCATTGTAGCAGTAGATATGGTAAGGTCAAATGCACTGCAACACAAGAAAGCAAATAGAAAAATGCTGCAAAAGCATACAAAACACAACAGAAGTTGAATAAAACACAAGGGAAATACAAGAAAACATAATGAAATTTGGATAAAACACAACAGAAATAGAAAGAAAAATGCAGCAAAAGCTCACA
Source organism: Archocentrus centrarchus (assembly GCF_007364275.1). Lineage (NCBI taxonomy): Eukaryota > Metazoa > Chordata > Actinopteri > Cichliformes > Cichlidae > Archocentrus > Archocentrus centrarchus. The sequence goes on along the minus strand of NC_044359.1, from coordinate 35,099,388 downwards.
AAAAAGAAAACACAAAACTGTGGAAATGTTTCAAGGGAGACAATAACATGACAGAAAGATGCAAAAGTAACAAGATAACAGTAAATGGCTAATAGCAAACATGAATCTACAATATTATATTAATCATGCAATTAAAACAAACATTACCTTGCCTCTTTTTCTTGCTCACAACACTGAAGAATCCTCCATTTCTTTTAAGTGAAATCCGTTGAATGTGTTGTTTTCTGTCACTTCCACAGTTGTTCCATCATGTTATTGTCTCCCTAGAAACATTTCCATTGTGTTTTGTGAGATTTTTTTTCTATACTGTTGTGTTTAATTCAACATCCGTTCTTTTGTATGTTTTTGCAGCATTTTTCTATTTCCCGGTGTTTTCTTGAGTTGCAGTGCTTTGACCTCTCAGAGCCACTGTTTTTCAACCTTACTAAGACAGACATCTGAAACTTTTCAGTTTTTTTTTTAAAGATGCTTAAGGACATGATTCAGACTTAAAATGGAATTTATCTCAACAAGCAAAACCTTTTTGAAATCAAGTATGAGAAATATACTCCTGTTGCAGATTCAATCATTTTTTTTTTAAATCTAAGCAAGCAAGATTGAAAAATCTCTAAAGATACTTAGAGCTTATCCTTCCTCCATCTGCAATCAGCGCTCCTGTATTCCTTCCTGACAGCCCTAATAAAATCATTCAAACAGGCTTGAGTTTTAAACATAGGGCATCTCATTCTTCTCATTCAGTTCAGCCAAGTCCAATGCATATGTACAGGATGCACTGAGCCCTTCAACACCCAGACTGTAATCAGCAGAAGAAACAGAGTAGGCAAGTTCTCAATGAATAGCTGTGGAAGGGCCATACTTTTTACAGAAACATTTTGCAACTCTAGATACAACAGTGGGTACAAGTCTTAAAAATCATAGATTTATGGTCAGAGAAAACAATTTACACAGATTCAACATGTTCTATATTAAAACCATCTGACATTACAAGATTGAGAATATAACCATAGTTATGAGCGGATGATAGTCATGGTTACTGTATGTGTTTACGTGCAGATAAAAATTAATATCTGGTCATACATAACAACTGAAGAGCAGATGTGCTCAAAACATTACAGTACAGCTTTTGTGATGTGATAAATAGGTAAAATTGGAGTCCTGCAGTATGCAAGCTGTATAGAGCCGAGTATTCCTTTCACTTTAACTAGTAGTGACTTCATGGATTTCTTTACAAATAAAATTTTAGACATTAGAGAAAAAATTATTCATAACCATCTCAAAGATTTATCTTCATGTTCGGCTGCTTTCAGCACTGCTGGTATTTGTTTAGTCTTTCGCTCAAGTTGATCTTTCAGAGTTAACTTCAATAGTTACTTCCTCCAAACCAGCAACCTGTTTATTAGATCCCATTCCTACTAGACTGTTCAAAGAAGTCTTTCCAATTATTGATGTTTCTATCTTAAAAATGATCAATCCGTCTTTATTAGTTGGCTATATACCACAGGCCTTCAAGGTGGCTGTAATTAAACCTCTACTTAAAAAGCCATCACTGACCCAGCTGTCTTAGCTAATTATAGGCCAATCTCCAACCTTCCTTTTCTCTCAAAGATTCTTGAAAGAGTAGTTGTAAAACAGCTAACTGATCATCTGCAGAGGAACGGTTTATTTGAAGAGTTTCAGTCAGGTTTCAGAATTCATCACAGTACAGAAACAGCATTAGTGAAGGTTACAAATGATCTTCTTAGAGCCTCTGACAGTGGACTCATCTCTGTTCTTGTCCTGTTGGACCTCAGTGCAGCTTTTGATACTGTTAACCATAAAATTTTATTACAGAGATTAGAGCATACTATAGGTCAGTTATGGAGTTCCACAGGGTTCTGTGCTAGGACCAATTCTATTTACATTATACATGCTTCCCTTAGGCAGTATTATTAGAAAGCATTACATCAATTATCATTGTTATGCAGATGATACTCAGCTTTACCTATCAATGAAGCCAGATGACGCGCATCAATTAGTTAAACTGCAGGAATGTCTTAAAGACATTAAGGCCTGGATGACCTCTAATTTCCTGCTTCTACATTCAGATAAAACTGAAATTCTTGTTCTCGGCCCACAAATCTTAGAAACATGGTGTCTAACCAGATACTTACTCTAGATGGCATTACTTTGGCCTCCAGTAACATTGTGAGAAATCTTGGAGTCATTTTTGACCAGGATATGTCCTTCAATGCACATATTAAACGTTTTGCATTTGCGCAATATTTCTAAAATTAGAAACATCCTTTCTCAGAGTGATGCTGAAAAGCTAATCCATGCATTTATTACTTCTAGGCTGTCCTAAAAGCTCCCTGAAAAGTCTTCAGCTGATCCAAAATGCTGCAGTTAGAGTCCTGACAGGGACTAGAAAGAGAGAGTATATTTCTCCCATATTGGCTTCTCTTCATTGGTTCCCTGTTAAATCTAGAATAGAATTTAAAATCCTTCTCCTCACATACAAGGTCTTGAATAATCAAGCCCCATCTTATCTCAAAGACCTCATAGTCCCAGATCACCCCAACAGAGCACTTCGCTCTCAGACTGCTGGCTTACTTGTGGTTCCTAGGATACTTAAGAGTAGAATGGGAGGCAGAGCCTTCAGCTTTCAGGCCCCTCTTCTGTGGAACCAGCTTCCAGCTTGGATTCGGGAGACAGACACCCTCTCTATTTTTAAGATTAGGCTTAAAACTTTCCTTTATGATAAATCTTATAGTTAGGGCTGGATCAGGTGACCCTGAACCATCCCTTAGTTATGCTGTTATAGGCCTAGGCTGCTGGGGGGGGTTCCCACAATAGACTGTTTCTTTTCATTCACCTTATTTACTTTGTTTATACTCCACTGTGCATTTAATCATTAATTGTTATTAATCTCTGGCTCTCTTCCACAGCATGTCTTTTCTCTCCCCTCAGCCCAACCGGTCGCGGCAGATGACTGCCCCTCCCTGAGCCTGGTTCTGCTGGAGGTTTCTTCCTGTTAAAAGGGAGTTTTTCCTTTCCACTGTCACCAAGTGCTGCTCATAGGGGGTCGTTTTTGACTGTTGGGTTTTTTCTGTATTATTGTAGGGTCTTTACCCACAATACAAAGCGCCTTGAGGCGACTGTTTGTTGTGATTTGGCGCTATATAAATAAAATTGAATTGAATTGAAATGAATTGAATATATATATATATATATATATAATTGATGCGACCACCCTAAAGCCGTTAAATGCAGCTTCAATATTTAATACAGTTTGATGTTATTCCTCTATAGCATTCCTTTGAAAGTAGAATAATAGACTGAGGTGCGGTGATTGCACACTGTCAGATTTCATTTGGTGATCTTTACTGGCACAAAGGATGAATAGAACTACAGAGCAGTTTGCTCATTGTCCCTCAGGCATACTGCACAGGATTTCAAAAGATTGATATCACATTCAATAAAGTAGTCATTTTTCATATGTAGTAAAAAATAAAATAAATCTACGATCCCAACTCATACAGGTAATTTGGGTTGATGTCTTAATGTCTAAAATCAAGGTTGAAATAGAAATCTAAGTAATGAGTAAAATGTAAATATAAACATAATGCAATGATTTTCAAGTCTCACAAACCCATATTTTATTCACAATAGACCATAGAATAATGTTTAAACTGAGGACATGTACCATTTTAAGAAAAAATAAGGTCATTTTGAATTTGACGGCAGTAACATGTCTCAAAAAGCTGGTATGGGGCAAGAAAAGCCTGGAAAAGTAAGTCGTACTACAAACAAAGAACTGAAGGAATAATTATGACAACTATGATTAAAATGCCTTGCCTGAAGGCTCTGTCAGTCTTGTTGTGTTGTTTAAAACTCAAACAATGTTTTGCGTGAAGTCTAGACATACAAAATTGGTATCTGTATTTTCAATAGATATAACGATCTCTTTGAAAAGATAAATTTTAAAAAGAGGTAGGTATTTACTTGAAGAAGAAGAATTTCAAGCCGAGTGGAGCAGTTTATTAGTCATGCACCAAAGGACAGACATACACTGTTTAAACAGCTAATAACAGACACCTTTTAGCGCCTCAAAAATGTTTTGGGCATTAAAAGTTCTGGGAGTGTTGACTAGAAACTAATTGTAAATGTGGCAGGTTTTGATGTACTGCTGTTATGCTGTTAAAGGCACCTCAGAACTCTAGCCAATTCTAGTGGTGGGCGGATCAATCCAAATATCGATATTGATACCAACGTTGGTATTGATATTGATCAATACCAGTGTAATGAGATCGATACTTTAGCTTCAGCTTCTCTCCTGCATACAGCGCTGCGGTTTCATCAAAGACGCGAACTGACTGTTTAAGTGCCGCTGCTGTCACATCACAGACCAGGGACACTTTGTGTTTTTTGACGTTATACCATGACGTGTTACGTGACATATTTTACTTGAGCGAAAAAGGAATCTGTCAGCGTTCTCAAACTCCCGGCCTACGGTCCACTTGTGGCCCTGCCCCCTTACTTCTGGCCCGCTATTTGATGTCAAAAATATATGACAATTTGGCCCTTTAAGTTAATTTTTTGACATTTTGCCTTCCCTTCCCTTAAGAGTAGTTAGCAAAATGTCAAAAAAGTAACTTAAAGGGCCAAATTGTCTTATATTTTTGACATCAAATCGTGGGCCAGGAGAAGGGGGCGGGCTGGAAGCGTAAACGTTTTATAACTTTGTGGAGTGATCATTTTGTACAGCTTGCTTATTTGAGAAAAAATCCAGAAAATTAATGAATGAATGGATGTTTCTATTACATTTTTGTATTATACTTTCTGAAAAAAGAGTTTTAATTTGTTTTTGAGTAATCATTTTATACACTTCATTTAAGATAAAAATCCAGACATCACAATGTATGGGGAAAATTGTTTTATTACTGTTCTAATGTTTTTAAATAAAGTAATAAAGTATTTTCTATTTACCTATAAACTTTGCCCAAACCTATCCTGATTTTTAACCCTATACTTCCATACGTGTCAAATGCGACACAGCATACTTCAAAGCATACTTGTTCGCGGACTTCCGGGAACAAATACCATAATACCCCTATATGGCAGTGAAGTGCAATTTCTGAGCTTTCAGGCTTTTTTAAATTTTTCCAAAGAACAAACAGTCACAGAGTGGTAAAAAGCCAGCTGATCAAAGTTCCTTTCATCAGCCGATGCCACGCTGATACACTAGATCTTAACCAGCTCTTTGCTGCTAATAAGGGCAAGTAACCGGCGCTTCAGCTGCGATCACCTGGCGTTAAGGGGTTAACTATTTAATGATCCAAGGGGAAAAAAAAAATCACAAAATGCTGAAAGAATCACTGGCCCTGTATTTACTTGGGATCGGATCGATACTAAATCTTGCAGTATCGCACACCGCTAGCCAATTCCAACTGTAAGAAAGATTTTTGACACTATAGGTCTACAGCTACTGTATTGTAGTACTGTACTACATTCAAAATAATACCAAGAAGTAGCACAGGATCAGCAGTAGCATTAAGCATCATTAGATCACCTCTGTATTTTTTTTTAGCTTTTTCTGTCTGGTGATCTGCCCAACAAAGGCATCCAAAGAGATAGTGCATCTCTGGTGACTGTTCAAAGTACGTGTTATCAAAAGAAGTACGATGCCAACCTCTGACAAACGAGGAAGGGAAACAATTATACTAAAAATCAATATAACCTATAGCTTTATCTTAACTCATATCAGAGTCAAGCCCATACCTTTCATAGCTGCTGTGAGCACTGACGCACATATGTCTGCTTTGCTTGGCAGTACACCTCTATAACACTACTTGGCAATGTGGCATCTATGGAACTGTATTGACTTAAAGTGAGTGGATTGTATTGGAGTTGTAGCAAACAGGTGTTGAAAAATAATTATTATAACTGATATTCCTCCTACACAGATTAAACAGAGGAAAGGAGTTGATAGAATCCGAGACTCAGTGCACAAATTCCATCTTGAACGGCAATTTAAAATAATAATGGATTAAAGAACAGGACGAACACGGTTACACCTACGTTATGCTAACGTAGCACATTCAGCTACATGACGCACAACGAACACGTGTTCGGTATTGTAACGTTGTAAACACACTTCCAAAGTCGGCGATATTCACAACAAAGGTCGTCTTTATTAACAGAAAAACGGCTGCTGTAGGCCACAGCCACGCCAACCACAACTACAACAGCGGAACAGCAACACACACACAGGCAAGCTCTCGGTCTTTTTCTCTCTCTCCATGCTGCCTTCACGAACCTCCCGAACAGTCCGAAATCCCACAACATCAACACGCTCTCTAACTAAGAGAATCGCTACAGTATGTTAACGTAACATTAAGTTATTCAGATAACCATAGCATAAAGAACATACTAACAAGTTAACCAAACCATCAATCCATTGAATTCTTCATCCTCGGTGTCACTTCTAAACAATTCCGTACACTCCGTAGACGAAGCGCCTTTTCCTCTTCTGTGTCGCGTTAGTCAGACTCGTCGTCAGCTGCAGTTCCAATTATTCCAGCCTTTCTGAATCCCAACAGGATGGTTTGTCACTGAAGCCCATGTTTTCTTGATCCATCCAATGACTTCCAGGAAAGTTGGGTGGCGCATTCTCCCAGTTGCCGTTAAGCTGTGCTCTCCATCCACTGCGCCCACAGGTTACGCAAGACTGCCTTAAAGCTGCAGTTCACGGAGATGTCAAGTGGCTGGAGTATTTTGGTTCATGTGTTATAAATGTCACATATACGTCGCTCCGGAGTATAGGTCGCACGCCCAGCCAAACTATGAAAAAAAGTGCGACTTATACTCCGGAAAATACGGTAATTATATTTCTTCAGGGGTGCATGTTAGGCTAAACCATACCTACAATGTAGAATCACTCCATAAGTATAAATTAAGCTTACATTTGAAACTCGTAATAAATTTTAGGCTTTCTAAAAGAGAACTTGTCATACATGGTAGGGCACAGTGGTACTCTACATACTTTCTGTTAATTTTTTAGTCCAGTGTTTTTAAAATAAAACCCTTTTAAAACCTGGTAGAATGCTGTTTTCTGGCTGTGAGCTTGGATGAGGAATAGATTTCCCTCTGTTTGTAAATTATACAAATCACTTTATTTAAAAATATTACATGGTAAATTTAGTGCTCATGTTGCCCCATGCTCGACTAAATTAAATGATTTTTCACAATTACACATGAGAAATGATGGCTTGTCTGATTTTCCAATGATTACACGAGGTTCAAAAGTGAGTGATGGGTTAATTAAGACTCTGGGGAAACAGGTAAACACTAAATCTGTCTGAAACAGTGCACATTCAAAGGTAACTTCAGCTGCCCTCGTCTGCTGTAATTTCACAGAAGATTGTCTCCACATGCTAATTCTACCCTATAATACTTCACCCTCAGTTTCATCCCTCTATTTAATAAGCTTGAAATTAAAGCAGCACCACATGCTGGCCAATTTTCCAGGGGAAATGATAAGACCCAACAATAAGAAGAAAAAACATGTCAGGGGTTACATCAAACAACAGCTATATCAAAGCAGAAGATATAAAGGCACTTTCTGTGGGTGTGAGGACTGAGGACTGAACCAGAGGTTAACTAGATGATTCCATCTCTTCCTGTCCTGAAATACTGTTGCAATATATTTTTGTTCCATTCTGTGAACCAGTGCACATACATGCATGAGTACCAGCTTATTAAGTAATTATCAAATAATTTAAATGAGCAAATGAATTTTCTTTTGATTGTTTACATTTAATATTAATTCAAATCAAGTTTTTAGAGTATGAAAAGCAACTTATTGTGTTTTTCGTCATCTTTCCTGATTGATGCTGTCTCAGCGACACAAAAACATATTGGGAGTATTGTATTACAAAGTAAAGCATTGATGGAGTCACATTAAATCGGACTATAACATCGTATGTTACCAAATTTCTGTTCTAGTCATCAAGTAAACTAATTAAACATTTATGTCACTGTAGGAAGAGAGCAGTGTACAACTTCGAGAGGAGACATGCACATTATTTTGAATTTGCTGAGTGAACAAGAGAGGAGTATAAAAGATTTTCCATGAAAAATCCTAATAAGGTAAAAAATGTAATATGTTCCTTGAGGCTATATAAATAAAACTGAATTGAATAGATGGACAGGTTCTTATATAGTGATTTTCTACTTTACTTGAGCAGTCAAAGCACTTCATATAACATGTCTTCATTCCCCCATCCACACACACATTCATACAAACACTTCTACATTTAGGAATGCCCTGGAATGCCCTTCTTCAGACTAGAAGAAGGGCATTCCAGCCCGAAACGTCACTTCTTTTAAATACTGATGGATTAACCCCTTAACTGGCAGCAAAAAAAATCACCTGTAATGACTACATAACACCCTCTGGTTATTATTGGTTCTGAACAACCCATTTCATAGCCAATTAACCTGTCGCGTCTTGTCCGCGGGCTGAATGAAGTGCATTTATATGGCAGGCTAGACCCGCCCATTTTGATTGACACCTCATTCGGCCAATCATGTTAAGAAATCGGTTTCCCAGAGCCAATAATACTCAGAGGGCGTCAGGTAGCTTTGTCAGGTAATTTGGTGCAGCCAGTTACATGATTGGCCGAATGACGTGTCAATAAAAATGGGAGGGTCTAGCCTGCCATATAAAAGGGACTACAAATGGCCCGGTGACGGGCCCTGGCCAGTTAAGGGGTTAAAATTTCTCAAGGAGCTTTTTGGTGTGCGGACCTCCTTTTTCAACAATTGTCACCTTCTCACCAATCTTGTGTAGGTCTACAATCTTGTCCCTGATGTCCTTTGACCACTCTTTGGTCTTGCCCATGGCGGTGGAGAGGTTGGAATGGAAGAAATTGATTCTGTGAATAGGTTTGCTTTATATAAACTTCTCAAAAAAATAAAGGGAACACTCAAATAACACATCCTAGATCTGAATGAATTAAATGTTCTCATTGAATACTTTGTTCTGTACAAAGTTGAATGTGCTGACAACAAAGTCACACAGAAATCATCAATGGAAATCAAATTTATTAACCAATGGAGGCCTGGATTTGGAGTCACACACAAAATTAAAGAGGAAAAACACACTACAGGCTGATCCAACTTTGATGTAATGTCCTTAAAACAAGTCAAAATGAGGCTCAGTATTGTGTGTGGCCTCCACGTGCCTGTATGACCTCCCTACAATGCCTGGGCATGCTCCTGATGAGGTGGCGGATGGTCTCCTGAGGGATCTCCTCCCAGACCAGGACCAAAGCATCCGCCAACTCCTGGACAGTCTGTGGTGCAACATGATGTTGGTGGATGGAGCGAGACATGATGTCCCAGATGTGCTCAATCGGATTCAGGTCTGGGAAATGGGTGGGCCAGTCCATAGCTTCAATGCCTTCATCTTGCTGGAACTGCTGACACACTCCAGCCACATGAGGTCTAGCACTGTCCTGCATTAGGAGGAACCCAGGGCCAACCGCACCAGCATATGGTCTCACAAGGGGTCTGAGGATCTCATCTCGGTACCTAATGGCAGTCATGCTACCTCTGGCGAGCACATGGATGGCAGTGCGGCCCTCCAAAGAAATGCCACCCCACACCATTACTGACCCACTGCCAAACCGGTCATGCTGAAGGATGTTGCAGGCAGCAGATCGCTCTCCACCGGGTCTCTAGACTTTGTCACGTCTGTCACATGTGCTCAGTGTGAACCTGCTTTCATCTGTGAAGAGCACATGGTGCCAGTGGCGAATTTGCCAATCCTGGTGTTCTCTGGCAAACGCCAAGTGTCCTGCACGGTGTTGGACTGTGAGCACAACCCCCATCTGTGGACGTCGGGCCCTCATACCATCCACATGGAGTTGGTTTCTAACCGTTTGTGCAGACACATGCACATTTGTTGCCTGCTGGAGGTCATTTTGCAGGGCTCTGGCAGTGCTCCTCCTGTTCCTCCTTGCACAAAGGCGGAGGTAGCGGTCCTGCTGCTGGGTTGTTGCCCTCCTACGGTATCCTCCACATCTCCTGGTGTACTGGCCTCTCTCCTGGTAGCGCCTCCAGCCTCTGGACACTACGCTGACAGACACAGCAAACCTCCTTGCCACAGCTCGCATTGATGTGCCATCCTGGATGAGCTGCACTACCTGAACCACTTGTGTGGGTTGTAGAGTCCGTCTCATGCTACCACAAGTGTGAAAGCACCACCAACATTCAAAAGTGACCAAAACATCAGCCAGAAAGCATAGGTACTGAGAAGTGGTCTGTGGTCCCCACCTGCAGAACCACTCCTTTATTGAGTGTGTCTTGCCAATAATTTCCACCTGTTGTCTTTTCCATCTGCACAACAGCATGTGGAATTGATTGTCAATCAGTGTTGCTTCCTAAGTGGACAGTTTGATTTCACAGAAGTTTGATTTACTTGCAGTTATATTGTGTTGTTTAAGTGTTCCCTTTATGTTTTTGAGCAGTGTACATATAAAATGTTAAGATTAGAAGAATCTGTAATTGAATCTTTGTGCAAGGAGAAAAAGGATAAGCACTGCTAGAGCCCTATAAAATGACCTCCAGCAGGACACTGGTGTGAATATCTCTGAGCAAACAAACAGAAACAGACCTAATGAGGGTGGTGTGAGGGCCTGGCGTAATTGAGCCTGATAGGGATTTGCCAGAGAATACCAGAATTTGCAGTTCTGTGCTTTTCACTGATGAGGTCCCTGAGCACACGCCATAGACGTGAAAGAGTCTGGAGAAGATTATGCTGCTTGTAACATCATTAAGCATTTTTATGCACATAAGTTTTTACCTCATTAAAATTGTTTTGTCATATTGTATTGTGTTTTAAGCTACATTCATTGTACTTAATTAAGCAATTTTGTTTTTTGTAACTTAATTTGTAACTGTTGCAACAATGGATTTTCTAGACTTTTGAGATGGAACAAATATATCATCCATCCATTCATTTTCTTCCCCTTATCCAGGGCCGGGTCATATAATCTCTCCAGCATGTCCTGGGTCAGCCCCAGGGCCTCCTCCCAGTAGGGAATACCCAAAGCATCTCAGCAAGAGGTGTGCAGAAGGCATCCTAGTCAGATGCCCAAACCACCTCAACATGCTCATTTTGATGTGAAGGAGCAGCAGCTCTACTCTGAGTCCCTCTTGAATGACTGCACTCCTCACCCTATCTCTAAGTGAGAGACCAGCCACCCTTCAGAGGAAGCCCATTTCCACTACTTGTATCTGCTTGTATCTTGTTCTTTCAGTCACTACCCAAAGCTTGTGACCATAAGGAAGGCGTTAGGACATAAACTGACAGCTTTGCTTTTACACTCAATGCTCTCTTTACCACGATGTACCAGTCTAGCAACTGCATCATTACAGCCACAACCACAATCCATCTGTCACTCATCTGTCCCACTCATCTCTCCCGTCATCTCTCCCGTCACCCGTGAGCAAGAACCTGAGATGCTAAAACCCATACTATACACCATGTGAGTAGAGCACCACTTTCTCCTTATTAGTTACCAGATATTTTGCCAGAATCACTTACCCTCCCACAACTGAGTCTTTGCTTTAGCCACTGCCCAAGGTGCGCTCCCCCTGGCTGCCTCCAAAGTCCCAAGGGCTAACCAAGCTCAATAGAACTCCTTCACATTGATGGCACAACCACTCTGCATCTGCAGCTCTAAGCAGCAGCCTCAACAGTGGAGGTGCAGAACATGGTCCATTTGGACTTAATGTCCTCAACCTCCCTCAGAATGCTGTCAAAGTTATGTGGCAGGCTGAAGTTGAAGATCTCATGAACTTGGGCCTGTGCTAGGTATTCCCACTCCACCCCACTGTACGTTTAGGTGCACCACATGTGTCCAACATCCTCCCCCACCACAGAGCTGATGATACACTTATAAAATTGATCACTGACCTGTAGTGTTGTAGTCAAGACCACCTAACCCGAGACCGAGACAAGACCAAGACCAGAGGGTATCGAGACCGAGACAAGACCAAGACTTTTAGGGTCCGAGACCAGTCGAGACCAAGACCGAGGGGGGGCGAGACCGAGACAAGACCAAGACCAGTGCCTGACACTACATGACACAATAAAATGTGAAACATGATCAAAATCACTTCTCAAATTGATCTGAAAGATCCGCATTCCCATAAAATCATCCTGATATTAAACACTCACAGCTCAAATAAATATAACCATCTTTATTTAATACTCCTGGGTGACTTCCATCATTTATCACAGAATGTAAAACAATTATTCATAGTTCATCACAATAGTCTTAACTTTTCTCTGCCTTTCATAAACAATACATAAAGTTGTGTTGTTTTTAAACCAACAACCTTTGTAAAAATGGGTGCTTTTTCAAAACCACATAGCTAAATGTGTAAAACTGAAAAAATGGCAAACACTCATCAACAGTAAGAACTAAAGCCTTTAATCTTATACAGATTAAAGCTGCAGGATGTAACTTTTATAAAAAATCTGGTTTTTACATATTTGTTAAAACTGTCACCATGTCAGACAGTATGAGACCGATAATCTGCGAAAAAAATGGAGCTCCTCCACCTCCTCCCTGAACCGCTCCCAGTCAAAAACAACCAGTCAGAGCCAGGAGGAGGGTCTTAGCACTGTCAATCACTCCTGGTGTATGCTGCTCAATGTAGTTGTGTGCAACACTTCATAATTTGGTATCGATCCTATGTAAAGTAAACACAGGGCCATTATCACCGATACTGATACCAATACTTTTTAATAATTATGAAGAATTTCCATGAAGTTTAATTGGTTTGAGATTTTTTTCCTTTGGATCATTAATTAGTTAAAACCCAGGATAGAATTGGGCAAAGTTTATATGTAAGTAGAAAATACTTTATCAAAATAAAAGTTATTGTTCTGAAACAATAGAATAAAACAATTTTCCCCATACATTGATGTCTGGAATTTTTCTTCATAAATTAAGTGTACAAAATCATCACTCAAGAACAAATGCAAACTTTTTTCCAGGTAGATTTTTCAGAAAGTATAATAAAAAAATTTAATAAAAAATGTTCCTTCATTCACTAATTTTCTACAAATTTAAATTTAAATTTGATTTAAATGTTTCATAGCAAAATCCTTTTTTTTCCCCAAATAAAATATGTTATACATCACATGACAGTATAACAAAACACTGTGGGGAGGGGAGGAGCAAAGTGCTCTGCTGTGACAGGAGCGACACTTAGACAGTCAGCTCGCATCTTTGATGAAACCGCAGCACTGCATACAGGAGAGAAACTGAAGCCAAAGTATCGATCTCATCACACTGATATTGATCAATACCAATACAACGTTGGCATCCATATTATCGATATTAGGATCAATCTGCCCACCACTTGCTCAATGTACTAATGGCGGAGAAACAACTTACTTACTTCTCTGCTGTTACCATTGGTGGTGGCCATGGTAACTTCCGGGTTCTAGCAAGAAATATTCCTCACCCCAGCACTAATGCTAATGCTAATTAGTAAGCTAATACTAACCACCAAAATGCCGCTCCCACTTGTTAATTGAGTGATGGGGCCTAAGACATAACCAGAAAGCAGTAATCAGTTTTTTTGGACGTGTAGTTACATTTCTTGAGGTGCATGTCAGGTTTGCTTCAAGAGGATTTTCAGTTATACACAAAGGATCAATGCAGAACTCTAAATCAGGCCTTATTAGATCGATAGAATGATCATTTTTGCATATAATCCAGAAAAGTTACATTTATACATCAAGCATTTAATGTGTCCCAGAGTGACGTTTCCTTCCACTGTGTTTGCAGAAATCACATAAAAAAATATGCAACAAAAACATAATCCAGATTCCTCGGCTGCTAATAGCATTTCCTACATTTGAATATCAGCCACCATATCTCCAATCTCATTGTACATCCTGTATAATGACAATAAAGGCATTCTATTCTATTCTATTCTATATTGTGAGCATAAACTATCACGTTTTTAATGCAACAATAGGAAGTGACATCATCTTGCTGGGAACTGTAGTATTTTATTCTTGAAGGCCTCTCATAGCTCTACTGGTGCTGAAAACTAATGTTTGACTATGGCTTTCTGAATACAAGTAGGGCTGCAACTATCAATTATTTTAGTAAACAAGTATTCAATTGATTACTCCGTCAATTAATCAAGTAATTGAATAAGAAATAATTTTTCATTTTAACAATTCATCAGCATATTTTAACTTCCGTACTGCAGATGTTTCTCTGTGTGAAACAAACAGGGTGGATGGAGCAGCTACAAAGTTCTCTGTTCTTCATGTTGCTGATCAGGTGGTTGATAAAAACATTTTGACGGATCCCCTCTGTACTGAAGGGGGTGGGGGGGCACCGAACGATTGCTAGTGCTAATGGCAGCCCCCCTTTCCCCAGTACACTGTGGTTATAGATCTGTTCTGGTGGCTACAGCTGACGTAAAGAAAAAAATAACAGCTGACATCCTCTGCACAACACGCGCACATTCAAACATGCGCACTCACAGCACAGAGAAGTGGGGGCGTGAAAAAACATCTCAGCGATCCACTCGCGTTAAAGGCTCGTTTTTGGTTTTTTTGGAAATGCTCCGCTTACACGGAGACACCTGAGCTGCAGAGCTGAAACCAAACATCAAAGCAACAAATTTGTGTCGAGGATTTTTAATAATCGAATTGTGTTATTCCAAGAATCGTTGCAGCCCTAAAACTTGCATTAAATTTTTAGTTTGTGTATCAAAATACATGAAGGTTGGTATTTACCTTTCATGCTGGGATTTTTTTGTTGAATCGGAAGCCTGAAATTTTCCTTTGATCTTCATTTTCCCTCTTACTTCTCTTCGTGTTCATGCGGTTATTTCGATGTATGCAGCACACGCGTGACCATAGTGAGATCAAACGTACACACTGTGAATGAAACTGTCCGTGCTCTGTGGTAGATTGCAAACTGCGGTGAAATGATACAGGCGTAAGCAGCGATAATAGCAGCGACCTAGCTGGGGCGGAGTCTGTGAGGTGCGCTCCTTTGAGAGGCAGAGGAGCGCAATATTTGTGGGATTTGAATTAGTACGTTTTGCATCCAATAAAAGCAAAGATGTTAACAAATAAATTGGACAGTATTCTGGCAATTTAGGGATATTTCCACAGCTGTGGTCTTGACTGGTCTTGAAATAAAATCCCGAGTCCGCAAGGTCCGAGTCCATGACAAGACCGAGACCAAATGCGGTCGAGTCCATGACAAGACCGAGACCATCAAAAAGCGGTCTCGAGACCGGTCTCGAGACCAAGACCGATCTCGAGTACTACAACACTACTGACCTGCAACCAAGAGTGCCTGGTGCCACGTGCACTAATGGACATCCATATGTTGAAACCTGGTGTTTGTTATGGACAAATTGGGGTTTGCCCAAAAGTCCAATAACAGAACACCACTTGAGGTTAGATCAGGCAGGCCGTTCCTCCCAATCATGCCCCTCCAGATCTCTCTGTTATTGCCCACGTGAACACTGACGTCTCCCAGTAGAGCCACAGTGACAGAGAGCACCCTCAAACACCTGACCCACCTACTCCAAGAAGGCTGGGTACTCTGAACTGTCATTTATTTGTTTTATTTTAATTTTCCTAACCAGTGAAAGCTGACTGACTGAACACAACAAATGAATTAGGTCTGGCTTAGTAGATAGCTAAAGATCCAAGGGTTATAATTACATATTAAGCAATAAGTGGAACATTACAACCAAGACAAAGTTTTACAATTTATTTTGAACAAACAGGGACACATGCATATTTAATATGCACATAAAATAAAAAAAATATCTTACTGCTCTAGTTGATCCTTTTGCTTAATCAGTAAATAAACAGATTAAACAGCCATGCTAAGCTTCTGTATTTTCTTTCAATATTCAATTACTGGAGTTTGAGTTTTGTGAACTAAGCTGGGGACATTACTTGTGTGTAGCCGGGCAGCCCCTGGTGATGGTACTGCAATGTTTAAAATTTCAGACCTCGGTCAAGTGAGCTAAATAACAAATCCTACTTGCTAAATGTTTATCGTGTAAGGCTGTATCACTGCATTGGTATGGACATAAAAATGCTCTCAAATAAAGGATTACAGAACTTCAAAGAGCAAGATTCATTCATGTCTGTAATTTGAATAACAGCAACGTCCTAAGCAGATAAATTCTTTGTATTCTTATCATTTATAGTGAACCAAAGCTAATTTGTTTCCCATTATATTTATCATGTTCCGTGGCTTGACATTTTAAAAATGCTGAAATTGCTCTGTTACAGATAATTCTGTCTCACTTAAGCACTGTGTATAAAGGGTTATTATTTTCAACAGCAATGTGATAGCTTTGTTTTGAGGGGCTATTTGGACTTTCTATGCAAAGTTTAAATTTAATTCATGTTTTAGATCCCTTTTTTCTACTCTTGACTGTGGAGAAGTAAATATATTACTTTTTCCACATACAGGCAGATCGGTTTGAATAGCTTTTTTCCCTTAATAAATTAAATCATAATTTAAAAAGTGAATTTGTTATCTTTGTCTAATATTAAAATTTGTTTGATTATCTGAAATATGTAAGTGTGACAAATATGCAAAAAAAAAAATAAAATAAAAATTTTCATAGCACCACATGCCACAGAACACCTACCCATACACCAAAAGTAAAAAGCATCACAGATTTTATTTGTTAATTGCCAAAGATAAGACTCGACAGGCCATTATATCTGAGGGTTGGGTTCTGAATCAGGGCCAATCACATTTCTGTATCCCAAAGAAATGGTCAGGGTGCAATGACTGGCAGAGGCAATCCAGCAGTATAATAAGCAGCAGCTCGAAACAGGATTTGCAGCTGCTATTAAAATTGGTCAAGATGGCTATCAGGGATAATTTTTGTAATTTTGTGTGACTGTTCCAAAGTGTCTTCTTGATATAAGAGAGACAGGAGATTAATGAAAAAAAAAATCCTATCTTTTCCCTATACAACTGAAAGAGCAGAAGGTATCACTTCTAATAAAGTATGGTAATGAGACCCTGGCATACAACTGAGGCCCAAATGACCTCACTTTTTATCAGCACTGTGGCTAAGGTTACAACATTCATGCACCAGACAGAGCAGCTCAGCCCCGTACCGTTATTAGCAATTCTGTCAGGTCATACTCCTCACTGCTTGAGAAGTATGTGACCCACTCCAGGCTGCACGGTGTATTACTATCATGAACTTTAAAGAAATTAAAATGTTAATCAAATTTGTATGTCATCCTTCATGTCCCCATATTGTGTCTTCATTGCTTGATCTTGAGGTGCTACTTTTCTAAGAATAATCCAACTAATCAGACTTTGAACACAAAGTACAAGTTTTATGCTTGAGAAGAAAGTTCCTATTTTAATGCCTAAAGTCAACGTCTTTCATTAACTATGGTATTAAATGGCAAAGTGCTGAAGCAGACTGCTGAACTCTGAAAAACAAAGTGAGCAAAACAGTATCATTCTTTATGGCTGTAGTTATTTTACAAGTGCCTCTAAATGTTTCTACTGGGGTCCATTAATATGGACCCTAAACTCAACATACCATGACATAACAATATTCTTTACATGGTTTTAAGATTGCACACTGAAAGGCCCAGCCAGGTGGTGGATTTGAAACCAGAGTTAGAGTTTTGGTTTAAAACAGTTTAAAACTGACAATTTTTTTTTTTTTTTTTAGAGCATGTTTTGTGTAATACAGATTCTCCGCTGGGGGGGGGGGGGGGGGGGGGGGGGGGGGGGGGGGGTTATGTCTCATGTGTGCAACTTGTTAAGCCATACCTTACTGACATCACAAATGAATCCTAGCTGTAAATTATGGCACCACAACATATGCATCACAATGTCACTGGAATGTGCATGTACTGTAATAAAGAAAATATATAAATGTTTTTATAATTGCTGGTATGTCTTTTTTACACTGATGGAATTAGAGTAACCAGAACACAATGCACACCAACAATACCTAATCAATCACTTTGATCTGCTTACAAACTAAAGCAATTTCCACATTTTCTTCATAAGGTTATGGGACAGTCCCCTTTAATGTTTAAATATACCCAGTCTGATGTTTCAGAGCTGTAATGTGCCACCCTCATGTTAGAAATAAACAGCAGTGCTGAAAGTGCACTTAGCATTTTATTTTTATAGTTTGTTTATCACCATTTTATCATCATCATGTCATAAAATCTCTAAATGGAGTAGACAGCACTCACAGGAATCATTTTGTGTGAAATAAGATTCATATGACATGTGAAACAGCCCTTTTATGTGAGGATGTTACCTGTTTTTCCTGACCAGGGTTTTAGGATTTTTTTTTTAAGCCAGTAATGCAAAAAAAGCCTGGCTATGTTTAGCTTACTTTGTATGTCTCTCTTCTTAAGTGGCTGTTTGATAATATTGCACTCCCTTGGAAAAATCTCTAAAAGAGCAAAAAAACAAACAAACAAAATTAAAACAAGCTGTTTTACACATTAAAGATGACATTTGTTTTGGCCTCCATATGCAAAGCCACATGGGCATTTAAGTTTACAAATACATATAATGTGGTTTACAAATTGTTTAATAATTGTTGCTTGTCTACAGATAGTAAAGCCATCCATCCATCCATCCATCCATTCTCTTCTGCTTATCCGGGGCCGGGTCGCGGGGCAGGAGCCTAAGCAGAGAAGCCCAGGCTTCCCTCTTCCCAGCCACCTCCTCCAGCTCATCCGGAGGGACCCCAAGGCGTTCCCAGGCCAGCCGAGAGATATAATCTCTCCAGCGTGTCCTGGGTCTACCACGGGGCCTCCTCCCGGTGGAACATGCCCAGAACACCTCACCCAAGAGGCGGCCAGGAGGCATCCTAATCAGATGCCCGAGCCACCTCAACTGGCTCCTTTCGAAGTGGAGGAGCAGCGGCTCTACTCTGAGCCCCTCCCGGATGGCCACACTCCTCACCTTATCTCTAAGGGAAAGGCCAGCCACCCTTCGAAGGAAACTCATTTCTGCCGCTTGTATTCGCGATCTTATTCTTTCGGTCACTACCCAAAGCTCGTGACCATAGGTGAGGGTAGGAACGTAGATTGACCGGTAAATCGAGAGCTTCGCTTTTACACTAAGCTCCCTCTTCACCACGATAGACCGGTGCAGCGTCCGCATCACTGCAGAAGCAGCCCCGATCCGTCTGTCGATCTCCCGTTCCCTTCTCCCATCACTCGTGAACAAGACCCCGAGATACTTGAACCCCTCCACTTGGGGCAAGAACTCGTTCCTGAGCCGGAGAGGGCACTCCACCCTTTTCCGGCTGAGGACCATGGCCTCAGACTTAGAGGTGCTGATTCTCATGCCGGCCGCTTCACATTCGGCTGCGAACCGTTCCACTGCGAGCTGGAGGCCACGCCCTGATGAAGCCAACAGGACCGCATCATCTGCAAAGAGCAGAGATGAGACTTTGAGGCCACCAAGGAAGAAGCCTTCCAGAACCTGGCTACGCCTAGAAATTATGTCCATAAACATTATGAACAGAATCGATGACAAAGGGCAGCCCTGAGGGAGTCCAACTCCCACAGGAAACGAATCCGACTTATTACCGGCTATACGGACCAAGCTCTCACTGCGGTTGTACAGAGATTGAATGGCCTGAAACAACGGGCCAGACACCCCATACTCCCGCAGGACCTCCCAAAGGATACCCCGAGGGACACGGTTGAATGCCTTCTCCAAGTCCACAAAGCACATGTAGACTGGTTGGGCAAACTCCCACGCACACTCAAATATCCTTGAGAGGATAAAGAGCTGGTCCAGCGTTCCGCGACCAGGACGAAAACTGTATTGAAGATGGGGACCACCACCCCGGTCTGCCAATCCAATAGCACTGCCCCAGATCTCCACGTGATGTTGCAGAGGCGTGTCAACCAAGACAGCCCTACAACATCCAGAGCCTTCAGGAACTCAGAGCGAATCTCGTCCACCCCAGGGGCCCTGCCACCAAGGAGTTGTTTAACTACCTCAGTGACCTCACCCCCAGTGATGTTCAAGTCATCTCCCTCGTCCCCAGTATTCCTTCCACCGTCCGACTATAGCCTCATTTGAAGTCAGCAGCACCCCATCCGCACTATAAACCATGTGAGTGGAGCACTGCTTTCCCTTCCTGAGTCGCCTGACGGTTTGCCAGAATCGCTTCGATGCTGTCCGAAAGTCTTTTTCCATAGCCTCACCGAACTCCTCCCACACCCGAGTTTTTGCTTCGGCCACTGCCCCAGCTGCATTCCACTTGGCCTGCCGATACCTGTCAGCTACCTCCAGAGTCCCGCAGGCTAACCAAGCCTGATAGGACTCTTTCTTCAGCTTGATGGCTCCCTTCACCTCCGGTGACTACCATCTGGTTCGGGGGTTACCACCACGACAGGCACCAACCACCTTGCAGCCACAGCTCTGAGCAGCAGCCTCAACAATGGAGGTGCGGAACATGGTCCATTCGGACTCAATGTCCTCAGCCTCCCTCAGAATGCTGTCAAAGTTCTGCTGGAGGTGGGAGTTGAAGATCTCCTGGACTGGGGCTTCTGCCAGGCGCTCCCAGTACACCCTCACAATACGTTTAGGTGTGCCACGTCTGTCCAGCATCTTCCCTCGCCACCTGATCCAACTCACCACCAGGTGGTGATCAGTTGACAGCTCAGCTCCTCTCTTCACCCGAGTGTCCAGAACATACAGCCGCAGATCTGATGATACGATTACAAAATCGATCATCGACCTGCGACCTAGGGTGTCCTGGTGCCATGTGCACTTATGGACATTCTTATGCTCGAACATGGTGTTCGTTATGGACAAACTGTGGTTTGCACAGAAGTCCAACAACAAAACACCATTCAGGTTCAGATCGGGCAGACTGTTCCTCCCAATCACGCCCCTCCAGGTCTCACTGTCATTGCCCACATGAGCGTTGAAGTCTCCCAGCAAGACTATGGAGTCACCAGATGGAGCACTCTCCAGCACCCCGCCCAGCGACTCCAAAACGGGTGGGTACTCTGAACTGTCATTCGGCGCATAAGCGCAAACAACAGTCAGGACCAGTTCCCCAGCACGAAGGTGCAGGGAAACTACCCTATCATCCACCGGTGAAAACTCCGACGTACAGGCAGCAAGCCGGGGGGATACAAGCATACCCACCCCAGCTCGCCGCCTCTCACCAAGGGCAACTCCAGACTGGAACAGAGTCCAGCCCTTCTCCAGGAGACTGGTTCCAGAGCCCAGGCCATGCGTTGAGGTGAGCCCAACTATATCTAGCTGGTATCTCTCAACCTCACGCACTAGCTCAGGCTCCTTCCCCACCAGAGAGGTGACATCCATGTCCCAATAGCCAGTCTCGATAGCTGGGGATCGGTCTGCCAGGACCTCCGCCCTTGGCCACCGCCTGACACACATTGCACCCGATAGGAAAGCACTTTAGGATTAATGATGCTTAAATTGTTTTTAAACAGAAACCCTACATTGAAACTAAAGCAATTTCATACCAAGTAATTGAGGCATCTTTCAGTTTTAATTAGAAATATCACTGCACGAAAAGAAGCATATTCGTCCCCGTATAATGACGCTGGCGCCGCTAGTAAACGACAGCTTTCATCAGCATACGGGGATGCACATTTTCGTTCGCCTGAGATGAAGATGGTCGTTTACGTACCACCAGAAGCAGCGGGGGGTAAAGGTACGGGGGAGCCGGCCAGCGGGAGGTCTTAACGCCTCTACTTTACATATGAATAGCAGCGCTGCAAGCCGAAGCAGCGGCAACAGACCCATGTGACTTCTCTGTCATTGGATGAAAAAAATGCCACCACAATTCAGCGCTCACATATGATTGGCTGGTAGATCTGTCACCCATTGGCCTTTATAAAGACAGGCCTGGGTAAGCCCCTCCCTAATAAATAATAACCCGGTAATAAAAATTATTTTTAATTATTATTTCTGTGATATACCTTGTATGTTATGTTGTATTCATGCTATGCTAATAACCTCAACTAAAGGGAATTCAATTAAGAGAAACAAATTGTGAGACACAAGTTTGAATTTTTTATAATTTTTTTATTTACAAAGCAATATGCACATACACACACACACATCATATATAAGAAAACAAAAACATTATGACATATAATGCTTTGCTACTTCTGGGCCATGTGGTGATGGCGGCTTTCTCTCAGAGCATGGTCCAGCATACAAACACTTATGGTGCACAGTGTTGTATTTAGGGTTAGCTTCTGTCTTGCAGTTTGGCTCAGAGGTCACTGAGCTCCTGGCTGGGGAAGCTTGGGGGTCTTAATCCAGCTCGATACGCCCTCTGAGACGCCATCCTCCTCATCCAACATGAGGTCAGTGGTGACACCGTCCCAGAAGGCAACCTCCTTCACTGCCAGGACACTCGCCCTCGCCTCCAGCAGCTGCTGACACAGAGCACACACTAAGTCATTATAAAACTGTATGAAATATTGTGAAAAATCAGGAAACTACACTGAAAGTTTGAGTCTCTTGACTTTGAATGCACACATAGCAGATAAGACCCTGAATGCAAAAAAAAAAATTAATCAGCCCATCTTTGTCATCAGAAACAATGGTTATGTGACAAAGTACCAACTCCTGCATCCTGTGAATAAAAGACAAATGAACAAGTACTTTGAAAACATTTAACATTGATAAAAGTACTTCAGTGATTTTGGTCATTAACCCTTGAGGCACCTTTAAACTGATTATACACTTTTTTATCTTTAGGTCCCAAAATGTTACAGCTGCTAAAACTATAAACATTCAGTGTTAATTATTTTCCCCCTTCACTGCATCATGTTTTTATAGACATTTTGGGTTGTTCAAAAGAAGCCAGATTTTATATAAAGTTAAAAAAAACAATAAGTAATATTTCCCAAAAATAAAACTGCATTTACAAGCTAACTACACAAATACAGCAGACCAACAATACAATCCAACACATCTTACCGGCTTCCTTCTTGCACGTCACCGGGCAGGATTTTTAATGGCTGCCGCCTTTTCCAGAACGTGAGGCTGACTGTAGCGGAAGCTGTGGCGGACCGTCTGTAGGTTTAACAAGAAGCTGGAAAACATTTTTGTACATTGTAAATAAAGAGCATAAACACAGTGTATACATAAACATATCCAGGCAAAAAAACACACAAACAAACAACACCAATAGATACTTACACACAATTATATCACGGTCCACGCATTAGGAACACTCACACTTGCGTTGTGAGGTGGACACAGTCTGTGGAAAATAAAGGTGAAAATAAATAAGAGTAAAAACATTTGAAGTTCTTCTCTCCTCCACACATTGAATACTGCTGCTTTGTTTCTGATTTTTACCTCTGCAGAGGATCATACCGGCTTTTATTGGATTCAGAGTTGTTCAGGAACTGCTTCCTATAAGATGAAACCAAATAAAAATAAGAAACCAAATCACAAAACGTCTGTCAGCTTACTGTGACCATTCCTCCACTCTTAGTATTTTTGTTTTAGAAACGACCAAGTCTTACCGCAGTTTTCGGATTGTGCTGCCGTCTTTTCCTCTTGAGTAGGTGAGTCTTTGTTAGAGTCCAGAGGATCGAGTCTCTACACAATAGACGCCATCTTGTATTTAAGTTGCGAAAAAACAGGAGATAACCCACTCATTGCAGCCAGCAGTGTCTTCTCGTCTGCAGCGGGGCTGGTTGAAGCTGGCCGGTAGAGAGGCCCGCTTTCACGGGGAGCTTCTGGGGTGTTGAAATATAGATGACGACCTCCACTGTCGTACCAGGAAAGCAGCGTAGACAAAGAACGCCATTCAGTTTGAACGGAAGAGAACGACCGCACTGATTTCCTTTGGTCTTGCGAGACCTTCAGCGTGATCCCGCATGTGATCTGTATTGTCCAATCACAGGCGAGGAAGGTGCCACACGGAATTCAATTCATTTCATTTCAACTCAATTAAATTTTATTCATATAGCACCAAATCACAACAAACAGTCGCCTCAAGGCGCTTTGTATTGTGGGTAAAGACCCTACAATAATACAGAGAAAACCCAACAGTCAAAACGACCCCCTATGAGCTGGAAGACACACATCCACTGTCCGTCTTTTTTTTTTTTTTTTTTTACATTTTTCTCATGAAGGTTTTGCTGATATCTCTTATGTACATCCATGTATAGCAAAATGAAAGTTTATGTTTTATATGTTTA
This sequence comes from Archocentrus centrarchus, assembly GCF_007364275.1. Lineage (NCBI taxonomy): Eukaryota > Metazoa > Chordata > Actinopteri > Cichliformes > Cichlidae > Archocentrus > Archocentrus centrarchus. The sequence goes on along the minus strand of NC_044359.1, from coordinate 35,075,102 downwards.
TATGTTTTCTTATTCCATCTGCCTTGGTCGTCTTTAATGTCATTAATGCATGTGAACATTCATTGAAGTTTATAGCAGCGTTCATGGGATGTTGTCTGAATGTTCAATGCTAGCTGGGAAGCCACTGCACAGAAGAGGATGATGGTGTGACAGACTTTTTGTTACAGTGAATTAGACTGAAAACTGAGTATGCTTTTAAATGAAAATAATGCTTGTGGTGTCACCAAAATCAAGTTATAGCCTTTGTTTATCTCCCTCAGTCCACTAAAGTTCAGCGTTCACAAAAAACTCCATGACAAAGGCTCACAGACAGAAGCTCACAGACAGAAGCTCACAGACAGAAGCTCACAGCCTTATTGGAAAAAGGGACAAAAGCTGAAAACGTCCAAAAGTATATTTCCAACTAGATAATACTAATTTATAAATTAGAATGATTTCTTCTGAGTTTAGTCTTGTTTGAATGTTTCGCTGTATAATTTATGTGTAGTCACATTGTAATGGAAAAAGGCTTAAAAGATGATATTGTAAATTTGATTACATATATCTCAAAATAAAAATATGTTACAACTGTTGGGAGGGGTAGACCTCTGGTGAGTACTGGTGAGTATTCCTGCCTCTCTTGTTTTCCCGTGTCTGCCTTTGTCCTCGTCTGTGTTCATCTTTTGTGCTTTGTGTTGTTGGGTCTTATTTTTACTCTGAACAAAATTATACTGCTTTAGGGTAAAATTACAAGAGTTGATTAATTATGTAATGAATTGATTAAATGATTAAATAAATGGTGAATAAACAAATCTGATGATTAGATTAATAATAATTGAATTAAATTAATAATTGGCAGTTGACTCAAAGCTCTAAATAGTAGTTGATTAAATGATAAATAATACTTGAATCAAATAATTCTTAATCAGTAGTTGAATTAAAATGATCAAAATAGTATTTGAATTAAAATAACTAAATAGTGGCTGAAGCAAATAATAGACAAGTAAATAACACATTAGACAGAAAGCGACACATAGATAGTGCCAGACTGACTTTACAGCCTTTGGGCGACATGTTTATCTTATTTATGTCCTTCTCGGTCTCGGAGAAGAATATGTTTATCTTATCCTTAAAGGTTTTGCCAAAACATGTGCATCTGTGTCTAAGGAGAGTGTTTATAGGTCATCGCACCCTGTTGCTAAGCAGAATAAAACTGCCAAGTCATGATTAGGGACATGTGAGGACAGGAAGGTGTGTGTTTCTTTTATGGAGCTTTTATTGCTGATTGGAGAAGTTTGTGCCATGATGCCGGAACCAACCACTGGACGAACCAATCTGAGAAGGCCAAGTCTAAACCACGGCTCTCTCCATCTGTTTTGAATTGATAGTGCTTGTAGTATAAAATTGTTATGTTTAGCTTAGAGCTTTCAGTCTTCTGGGGAGGGAGCACGGGCAGCTGCTGAGAAGGCCTGTGTCTCTTCCTGAACCAAATGACCCGTGTACACGTAATTCTTCTGAGTCTTTAATAGATTAAATGTTTGAATGTTTGAATTAAAGTGTTTTAGGTGTCTTCCTTCACAAAGACAAAACACACACTGACAGTGTCAAGTTAATCTTGGGTTCTTGGGTGTGCACTGTTTCATTTCACTTATGTCACTTTTCACATCTTTTCTCTTTTTCTGTTTCTGCGCTCAGGAATATTTTTACTTCACCTTCAATGCTACAATTTACTATGCAAACAGCACAGAAACACACACCAACATACAACACAGTATGTGGCTTTGCTCCCTGTGCCGCACAGAAACCACCCCTCCCTTTTAATTACACTATGGACATTATGGCTCATGCCACATCACTATACACATAGGTCTTTGGGGGGCAGGTATGTTATCCAGAAGCTGGGCAGTGGGAATACTGAGGTGGCCCCACTCACCTCTTCACTGCTGTCTGCCCCTAAATTTTATATGCACCTTAGACATTGAGGGTTGTTTTTATTTATTTATTTATTTATTTTTTGGGGGGGGTGTCAGTGAGCACTGTTGACTGGCAGTCGAGTGCTCATGTTGTATCTGTCCCCTCAATTTTAATAGCACTCTAGTTTTCACACAGTCATACTCTTTTGTTTACACCTCCTACACTTGCATATTCCAACACTTGCACCCAACATTTCCCAACATGGAGCAGGCAGGTCTTCTACTCCCCTGTTTCCTGTACCCAGCTCAGGGCAAGGGTTGGCTGGTGTTTCGGGGTGGTTTCAGTCATTTGCACATGCCTTGAAGGGTGGGTTTATGTGGATGAGTGTGTCTCTTTGTGTATTTGTATTTATCTTTGGATGTGTGTGTGTGTGTGTGTGTGTGTGTGTGTGTGCATGCTGGGCCCCCCCACTGGGTCCACCTCCTGCCTGCCACACTTAACAAATAAACTGAAAAAAATCACAGAGGTTCTTTACATGATATTTGAAACATGATGCTTGTTACCTAAGCTACACAGGAAACTGAAACTGACTGACAGTAAGTCAGATCAATTGCAATGATGTCAGTCTTGAACATAAAACTTTAATTGAAAAAAGGAGTGTTTTTTAAAAATATATATATTTTACTTTGGCCTGACACTTAACTTTCTTATTAATCAATTAATTATAGAAACTATTTAATAGCATTTGCATTTTCATTTGACTTTAAGTCCTTAAAAGGTTTGCACTGTTCATGTTTAATGTTAATGATAAAAAAAGATTTAATATTGGCCAAGAGCCATGCATGTGCCTGCAATTTAAAACACATTGTCTATAATCAAGTATAATCTAAGATGATCATGACAGCTTGTCAGAGTTAATTCTGAAGATTTCATTCACACTATGTTTATAAAATGCTATTATTTAAATGTGTTCTTGTCAGCCAAACCTCATTTACAGAGAGCAAGTAAACTAAGCAATACATTTGTCCTCAGTGTTCTTTTGTGGGTCAGCGGTGTCAAATGTGGACAAACAATTAAGAAAAGACCATTTTTACCCAACATATGTGTCTGAATCCAAATCAACACAGTGGCTCGTGACTGTGCAGGAAATTAAACTAAACTCATGTAATGTTCCCTGCACAGTCTTAATCAAAGCTAAGTACAGATGAAACAACCTGTAGCCTCTGATATTAAGTAATTTGTTATGGAAAAACCGAGGCAGAGCATTTATCAAACAGAAGCATAAAGAAGTGTGGCATTTCTCCCTGGCTGCTTCAGTATTAGTACTGCCGGAGTTTTATAAAGTCACTGAGGCAGAAGAAGGTGGGTTTCAGATAGATGGTACAGAACTAATTTTAAACTAATGATATTGCTCTAAAATAATTGTGATTCAAGAGTAATCTAGATTTAATTTGATGGAAATTCAGATAGAATTTCAATAACAATATCAATATATTTAATTGATGTGTTGCTGAGTATACCTTTATGATCTAGTCAAAATGCCATGAAGGGAATGTAGTTCTGAAGGAAACAGAAGAAGTGAGCAGCTGTCATCCAGCTGGAAGAATCAAATCTGTACTTGATCTGTTTAGAAAACTGCTTTAAAATGTGTTTGTCTGTTGAAGCAGCTAGCCTTGTTAGGTAAACCAACTGACCTGAATAAGTAGATCCTTTAAAATTATGTTTTACCTCCTTGAATAAATATTCTCAAGTGAAGTATTTATTGATAGAAGAGAGATCAAAAAGTGCTGGTTATCTATTTGAGTTCTTCTCTAAAGGGCTTAATATGAATATGTTTATTTTTATCATAAAAATACTTTAGCCATTCATCATCAGGTTTTGTCACATAAAAAAATATACAAATAATTAATAAAATTAAGAGTACTGAATAAAAAAAAGAAAGAGGATGGTTTGAATTTAAATGAATTAAATTCAAACCATCCTCCAATGCTGAGGGGGCTGCAAGGAGCCGTGGCTACAAGGTAATTGGTGCCTTCTGTGGCAATAATGGCAGATCCAGATGGTCAACACCGGAGGTGAAGGGACCCATCAGACTGAAGAAGACTTATTGGGCTTGGTTAACCTGTGGGACTCCAGAGGCATAAGACAGTTACCGGCAGGTCAAGTGGAGTGCTGGTTGGGGCTCATGCAAAAACTTAGGTGCGGGGGGGGGGGTTCGATGAGACGACGGAACAAGGCTTTCGGTCGTCCTCAAAACAATTCTAGGAAATTGTCAGATGACTCAGGGAAGTGCTGTTTTACTCAAGCTGTATACAGTAGTTGTAGGATGCTGCTGACTGTAGATTCAGGCGGTGGAAGAGACACTTGTAGAATCTCCTCAATCCCACTTCCACGCTTTCCATAGCGAGGTCTATGTTACAGAGTCGTAACGAGTCTGGCACTGATGTAGCAGGGAATGAGACTCAGTACCTCAAAGTCCAAGACCATTGTTCTCAGTCAGAAAAGGGTGGAGCACACACACCAGGTCACTGGACGAGTTGCTTCCCCAAGTGGAGGAGTTTAAGTTGTTTGGGTTCTTGTTTACAAGTGGGGGTGGAGAGTGGAGCTTGAGATTGACAGACTGGGGTCGCGGATACAAGCGTGGAAATGACTTTCCTTCGAAGGGTGGCTGGGCTCTCCCTTGGAAACATTGTAGGAGTGGAGTCATTTGAGAGTGAGTCGGAGTAGGGCCACTGCTCCTCCACATCAAAAGGAGCCAGTTGACCTGGAGGCCTCCGTGGTAAGGTGTTTTGAGGAAGTCGTACCAGGAGTAGGCCCCGGGGCAGATGTAGGACTGACTGGAGAGATTATATTTCTTGGTTGGCTTGGGAATAATTCGGTGTACCGCTGGATGAGCTGGAAGAGATGGCCAAGGTGAGGGAAGTCCTCATTTCTCTGCCTAGACTGCTGCTCCCATGACCCGAACCCAGATAAGCGGTAGAAAATGGTTGAATAGATGGATATATACAAAAATACATACATTTGCAGAATTTTCCTGTCAGATATTTTGGATATTTTGCCTTCACAGTTCATATGCAAGAATGCCTCAAAGCATTGTTCACAATGACCTAAGAAATGTAAGAGTCTTATGAGATGCCAGATGTTTATAGAATAAGATGTTTGATAGGTCTAGTGTGCGCTTATGTGGCTTCTGTTAAAAACAGAAATCTGGCAGCTGCATTTTGTCTGAGCTGAAGCCTGTTCATTGCTTTCTTTCTTTTGAAAAGGGCACTTCAGTAGTCAAGAAAAGAAAGTGCCACTGTGAACATAATTTTCTTTACATCAGTAAAAAGGAGATATGGTCTCTTTTGTCCTGTGGACAAAAGGACAGCCTTGCAGTTTAAATCATTGTGTATGATGACATCCAAGTTTTTTTGTGTCTCCTTAACCCCTCTAATGTGATTATATGTACTGCACTGTATGTGCTATTATACTGCATTCTTCCCACACAGAAAATATGAAGTAAATGATGAAATATTAAGTTTTATAATCTCCTTTTATAGTATGACAAGTTTAACAGAGAATTCTGTACCTCTTTGCAAAATGTATCGATTACTTTAGAAACCTTTTTTTTTCTGGTGTAAGTTTATGTTTTTGTAAGACTGCTATTTTGTAGCTTGTGGTGTGGCCAGAAAATTTAAGGCACTCCTAACTCTATTAAAGCTACTTTTTGAGTCACACAGAAATGAATATATCAGTTAAAATGCAAGTCATGTGTGACGCTGTGAATAATGTCACACTGCCTCCCTGCAGAGTGAGTTCACCAATGTTGGACTAACCTTTCCTTGTTGGGGAACTTGGAAAAAAAAATTAGAATAGAAGTCATATATGATGTCATCATGTAGTTGCAGAACTTGCAGTTTGGCCTGGCTTGGGCAGCAGTTGTGCAGTTGTAGAATTTAAAAACAACTCTAATTTATGTTATGTCACTAAATCAAACTCTACCTCTTACAAACAGAACCACAAGCAGAAGTAATGACACTGTTAAATATCACCCATCAACTCCAAAGCTGCGTGGTAGATTCAATTAAGAACAATACATCTTAGCAGGCTGTCGGGCTGCTTTAACTCTTGTGCTTTCTTGTAGAGGCCTTGAATAACTTCAAAGCAAAGAGACATCTATAACAGTTATATGGTCTAATCAAACATGCTCATCCATACTGGATCTGTCAGGCCCGGGTTAGCAAAGACTGCCTCCTGTGCTACTGGCCAACAGGGTGCTGGTAGAAACTGTGCTACTGTTGGCCAAAGACAAAGGAAGGGGAGAGGGGGAAGGCTTGGGAGTGGTGAAGAAAAGAAAAGGTAGGAACGTGGAGGTGAGAGTAGGGACTCTAAATGGAGGTACTATGACTGATAATGGGAGAGAGATGCCTGACATGATGGAGAGAATGAAGGTAGATATATTGTGTCTGCATGAGACCAGGTGGAAGGGAAGCAAGACCAGGAGCACTGGAGATGGATTCAAGCTGTTCTACCATGTTGTAGATAGGAAGAGAAATGTAGTAGGGGTAATCTTGAAGGAATGGGGATAGTGTTGTTGAGGTGAGGAGAGTGCCAGAAAGGCTCATAAGTTTGAAGCTGGAAATCAAAGGGGCGATGCTGAATGTTGTCAGTGCATAGGTCCCGCAAGTTTGATGTCAGTTATAAGAGCAAATGGAATTCTGGAATATGTTTGATGAACTGGGAGAGAGTGTTCCCAGGGGGAAGAGATCAGTGATTGGAGCAGACTTCAATAGATATGTAGGTGATGGGAACACCTACACTTCTGTATTATTGTAGGGTCTTTACATTGCAGTATAAAGTGCCTTGACGCAACTGTTGTTGTGATTTGGTGCTCTAAATCCTGAATGAAACTCTCCAAATACACAATTCCTTTGTAAATGATCAATTAACTGTTTGACATCTGCTCATTCAAAAATTTTTGAAATAAAAAGAAAGTTACAAATTGGTCTATAATTAGCTGAGACAGCAGGATGGAGTAAGGGCTTTTTAAGCAATGGTAATTAGAAAAATAAAAGTATTCGGTACGTGGACTGTTAATAAAAATAGATTAATCATGTTGAAAAGTTAATTAATTAATGGTGAAACTTCTTTGAGTAGTCTTGTGAGAATGCAGTCTAAAAGGTACACTGATGTTTTAGATGAAGACATTATTCAAGTTAACTGAGGAAGATCGATATGAGAGACTAAGTAAATATCAGCAGTTATTAAAGTTGCTGTATTTAATGTCACATCTGTGTATGAATGTTTCTTTTTCTAATGGTTAAAATTTTATTTGTGAAGAAAATCATAAAGTCATTGCTTGTTAAAGTAAAGGAACACAGAGCTCTGACTTCTTGCCAAGCATTCATAGGCTGAAAATCTACTAAAATTAAGCAGAAATCTCAAAGTACAGGAAGGAGAGTTTTGTAGAGATGGAAATGGCTGTGGTGAATATGTATTTTAAGAAGATTTATTCATGTTCTTATAGGGCAGCATATAAGAGTGGAAGGAGGTAGGCTACAGCTGGACTACAGCTTATGCAGAAATTGCCGGAGAATGTAGCAAGGCAGCTTCAAATGGCAATCTTTAGGATAACTTTGGATGCCAAGAAGAGGAAGCAAGTGAAAGCAGAGGCATGGAATAAATGCTGGAAACTGAAAAAGGTAAAATGTTGCACAGAGTTCAGGAAGGAGTTGAGACAGGCTCTGGATGGTAGGAAATCTGGGTGGTTATCGCATGACTGGGAAAGTACAGCTGTAGTGCTGAAGGAAACTGTCAAAAAGGTGTTTGGTGTATATGCTGGACAGAGAAAGAAGACAAGGAAACTTGGTGATGGAACAAGAAATTACAAAAAAGAAAGTGGTTATAGCAAAGAAAAGTGGTATCGTCAGGGAAATGAAGAAAGTAGACAGGAGTACTGGGAGGCTAGGCGTATGGAAAAGAGAGGTGGTAAAGGAAAAGACTTAAAGTGTACAGCACCAGTCAAAAGTGAGTGTGTCCAAACTTTTGACTGGTACTGTATGAGAACATCAAGACAGTGTTAAGGCTGTTTGAGTGACAGATGGGTTTGAGGTGGGGTTGGGATTACATCAGGGACCAGCCCTGAGCCCCTTCTTGTTTGCACTGGTGATGGACAGGTTGACTGATGAGGTTAGGCAGGAGTCTCCATGGACTATCATCTTTGCAGATGACATTGTGATCTGTAGTGCAAATAGGGAGCAGAAGGAAGAGAGTCTGGAGAGGTTGAGGGATGCTCTGGAGAGAAAGTCAGTAGAAACAAGACAGAATATGTCTGTGAATGAGAGGGAGACAGGTGGAAAGATGACCATCCAAGAAGTAGCGATAGTGAGGGTAGCTAATTTAAAATACCTGAGGTCAACCATCCAAAGCAATGGACACTGAACCAAACAGGTGAAGAACAGAGTGCAGTCAGGGTGTAGAGTGGATGGAGACAAGTGTCGGGGTGATTTGTGACAGGGAAGGTTTACAAGATGGTAGTGGCACCTGCTTTGATGTATGGTTTGGAGACAGTAGCACCAAGAAAAAGATGGAAGGTCAAGCTGGAGGTGGCAGAGTTGACTATGTTAAGATTTTCACTGGGATTATCCAAGACAGACAGGATTATAAGTGAATATATCAGAGGGAAAGCTCAGGTTGAGTGGTTTGGAGACAAAGTTTGAGAAGCAAGGCTGAGATGTCTGAGCATGTGCAGAGGAGGGACAGTAGATAATTTGACAGAGGATGCTGAATATGGAGCTGCATGGCAGGAAGAAAAGAGAAAGACCACAGAGAAGATTCATGGCTGCATGTTCCCCCACCAGTTTATTTACCATACTTCTGACTAAACACGTTTTAAGTCTGTAACCAGCAGTGATGTCAGCAAGTAACATGTTAATTAGTAACACATTACTTAGTAACGCATTACTCTAATCTGACCACTTTTTTCAGTATCGAGTAATCTAATGCGTTTACTATTTGCAGTCCAGTAATCAGATAAAAGTAACTTATCCAAGTCACTGTGAGTTACTAATTTTGTCATTTTCTTAGTAAAAAGATATATTTTTGCTTTCTTCTTGCATCTTGGGGAGTGACGCCTGGTCGATGCGACAATCAAGTCCCGTTTTCACAAACGTAAACAATGGAGGGAGGAGAGAGTTGCGTGTTTTCTAGCTGGAAATACAGGCACTATTTTGAGTTTGTGTCAGATAAAGATGACAATATCAATGTTGCACTCTGTGCTGGCGACAAAGGAAACGCTACGTCAGATTTGAAGAAACAGTTGGAGTCACAGCACAACACAGTCAAACTTACAGAGCAAGTCCCACCAGGTGGTGTGAAGCAGAGAGCTGCAGTTAATGCAGGAGGCCCCCCAGCACCCAAACAACAAAAGCTGGACTTTGGTACAAAACCAGGGAGTGGGGGAGAGCTGAAGAAGTTGAAGACAGTATGTAGTAGAGGAAATGCTGCCCTTAAACACAGTTGACTTGCCCTCGTTTCATGGTTGTCATTTTAATGTTGGGCAGGGGGGATGGGGGGGTTGCCGGTGTTGTTCCAAAAAGTGATCATCTGCCATAAAGTGATTCAGATGTTTCTGTGTGCTTTTATTTGTAATATCTTTGCTTATATTGGTAAATAGAGTGCAGTCAGCATGATTTATGAAGGGCTTATATTTAAAATGAACAAATAACCTGTTTTGCAACAATCTTTAGGAGTCTGTGTTATTGTACCTGCGTTATGATCAATCCAGTGCTTTTTGGCCACTTAAAATATCTTTATAGAACTATGATGTTATATTTGTTGCAGCATTCTGAGCCAGATTTCTGTTTACAAGGACATTTGTAATGTCAATGACAGTTTTTAACTTTATAAATAACAAATATATGTCACTGATTGCAGCTTCTACCTTGTGATAGAAATGCTGCTTATCGCTCAAAATGACCTGATATCATTCATGAGAGATATGTTTGACACATGTTTCACAGATTATAGGTCAACAAGTCATTTACAGCCATTTAAATACAGGCAATCATTTTCTGGCAAACATAGAAAATCACTTTTTGGCACAACAGCAGCAGCTGCTGAATGTAACTAATAAAGTAAATTGTATACTAAATTAGTTACTTCTAAAATTAAGTAATCAGTAAAGTAACTAAGTCACTTTTTAAAGGAGTAATCAGTAATCAGAAATCAGATTACTTTTTCAAGGAAACTATGCCATCACTGGTAGCCAGTCTGTATATACAGAGCACGACAAAGCCAGTAGAGAAGTTGTAGGCAGTAGCCTGCTGTGGAGGAGCATCTAAATTTGTGCCTGCACCTTCAGACTCAAAATATGAAGGATCATATCTATGTTTTATTGTCAGAGAAGGTTTGCCCTTCACCAAAGAAACAAAAACACAAAGGAAAGCAACAATGAGAAATGTCATCCTCTTCCTTCTCACTTCAAGCCTCACATTTTGTATCAGGTTACTAGTCATTCTGTTTTACAGTAGCATTTAGATTATTAGCTTTGACATGTTACTTTGTATTCATGTTTCTGTTAGTGTAAGAGATGTGTTCATGTGTGTTTCTTGTTTCAGATTTCATCCTCAACTCTTTTTCGAGTATTTTGTTCTTGTTCGGTTTGTAATCTGATTTTCTTCAGGGTTTGAATGTCACATATTGGAGTCCCTGTATTTTGGTTTAATCTGGTCTCCCTAGTATGTTCTTACATCTTGCTAAGTCATCGTCTGTGTTTTAGGATTCCCCTTCCAGCTGCTTCCCATTTCAGTTCTCAGTTTTTTGTGCTCTGCCATGGGTTTTACTTTCTTTAATCAGTTTTCAGCTGTGCCTGGTGATCCTGGCGTTTTCATCTCTCTGATTACTTCTTTAAAACCTTAGTTTGACTTTGTTGAGTCCTTACTTGTTTCTCAGGATACAGTCAGCTACAGTAATACAGTGGCAGTGGTGCAGTGGGTAGGTGTTTGCCTTGCAGCCGGAGGGTTGCCAGTTTGAGCCCCTGTCCCTGCACTGCGTTGTGTCTTCGGCCAAGACACTTAAACCACATTGCCTAAGAGTAGCCCCGGTCTCTGATCTGCATGACCTTCAGATGCTCGTCTCTGGACGAGTGATCTGGAACGATCATTTTGTTGTGTGCACAATGACAGTGAGTTGAATCAAACATCGTAATACAGAATCTCTAAAGGGAGAAATATATAGAAGCTTGTTTCCACCACTAAAAAAAAAAAAAAAAAAATCGCCATCTATAACCCAAAATTTCGACTTATTAACTGAAAATTTCAGGTTATTTTCTCAAAATTTTGACTTAGTAAACCAAAATTTCGTTAATAACTCCAATAATAAGTCAAAATTTCGAGTTAATGCTGCCAATCAGGAAGCTCTGTGATCTGTACATCATTTCTTTGTTAACCAAAAGCAGGAAGCTGAAGGTATCAGCTGTCCAACAGATCAACATGAAAACAACATGAAAAGATTCCTTACCTTTCATGCAGCTGTTTTTTGTTAATAACTCGAAATTTTCAGTTACAGATGGCGATTTTTTTCTTTTTTTAGTGACGGAAACAAGCTTCCATAGAAATATAGAGGCAGAGGGGTGATGCAAATGAAACAGAATAATTATTGTCATCACATTTTGTTAAGGAAGAGATAATGGGAGCACACATGAATGTGTGTCACACGAGCCCAGTGGATTTATGTTTTTGATGTCTTTGGGATTACTTTTTCACATCAATAAAGCCTAGTTTTTGTTTAAGAAGTCTGCATTTGGGTCCACAACCTGCACACCTCTTACACAGGGATCGAACAGCTTCCAAAAGTGAGAGCAAAATAGCTTTTTGGACCTTAGCTAACCAGCTAATATAAGTATTTGGTAAATGAGCAATGTACAAGAAGAGGGCCACTCACCCTCTGCACTCTCTCCAACTGTCTTGTAGATAGATGAAGGCCTACTGCATCCAAAAAAGCACCCTCGACAGGAAGTGCTTTTCCACAAAAAGCTGCCTTTTGATAGAATCCACTCACATAAACCTAGCCCTCTACTGCACACATTGTGATGGTACATGCTGAAAATTATTTGACATCATTTACTGATTCACTTTGGGCCATTTAATTGCCCAAACTATTTTTTTTATATTTCAGACCCACCCTCCCCAAGATATTTTTTCGTTGCCTAGGGGCAACGTTGTGCAACAATAGTATAAAACTACAGAGAAAATTATTAACTCATAGATCATAAGGCAACTGTTACAGAGCAATAAAAACACCAGAAGTGTTTCCAAAAATGTCAACAAATGATGAAACAAAGAACTGAAAAACCCTTGAAACATATAGGCTCAGGTTTGTATGGCCCATTGTCATGCCATGTTGATACTCATGTTGTGAGACATTGCTGTCATTCTGTGTGTGAAACTTCACAAAACAGTTCTTATATGCTGTAAAGCAGAGGTGCACATTGCATTTTATACACATTGCTTTTAGTGTTCCTTTGTACCCAGGAACTCTCCATCTTTCTTTGTGCACTGAGAGTGGCAGTGGTAGGTGCTCACCTCGCAACCAGAGGGTTGCTGGTTCGAGTCCCCGTCTGAGCACATGCTGTGAAGACACTTAACCCACATTGCCTAAGTGTCAATGTGGTTGTGTGGTGTGGTCGGAGAGGCTGTACGGCAAATTGGAAGCACAGTGGTGACCAACACCACAGCTGTGGTCAAGAAGACACAGCAGAGACTCTAGTTGCTGAGAATTCTGAGGAAGAACAACCTTCAGGAGAAGCTGCTTGTGTCCTACTACCACTGTGCCATTGAGAGTGTGCTGACCTACTGCATCTCAACATGGTACAACAGCTGCTTGGTGGCAGAAAGGAGAGCACTACAGAGAGTGATCAACACGGCCCAGAAGATCATCGGCTGTCCTCTCCTCAGTCTGGGGGACCTGTTCAGCTCTCGCTGCCTTAGCAGGCCAGCCAACATACTGAAAGACTCCTTCCAGCCTGGTTATCATCTTTTCCAACAGCTGCCCTCTGAAAAATGCCTCAGGTCCCTCACATCCAGGACAAACAGACTGAAAAACAGCTTTTACCCCAGCACTGTAGGGGAACTGAGCACTGCAAACATGTGCACATGATTTTTTTTTTTAAAGCTACTCAGGGCCTGTGCAATAATCTGCAGTTTATTGAATGTTTTTATTGTGTTTAGGTACCTTAAGGATTGCTGCTCAATTTTATTGTACTCTAGTACAATGACAATAAAAGCTATCTATCTAAATAAAATGCTTGGGTTTTACTTAACTAGAATAAGTGGATTTTATTCCAAAAACCTTTATTTGATATTTACTTAAATAAGTGCCACAAAATCAAGGACTCAATTATATTGACTGGATTATCCTTAATACATTAAAATCTACATGACCACAGAATAATTTTTACAGTTCATGTCCTGCACTGACATACTTGGTTACCGTGGTTGATTGTTGATCATGAATACATCCTATTTCCTCATGTTTCCCAAAGGTCTAAACATAGATATATTTAGTCACAGTTCCTATTAAAAAATGACCCAGATAGCAGGACTAAAGCGCCTGCCCTGTGACCCAACATTGGACCATTTTAATTTTTTTACACTTAGCACTTTTCTTCATGTCATCTTAACACAAAATTGTAACCAACTACAGTAGGTATAATTTGCTTAACTGAGAAAAATCTGCATTCATTGCTTCTTCACATATTTTTGCCCCCCCCCCCCCCCCCCCCTTTCAATTCAATCTGTTTCATATCTATCTTCTGACTCATAGAAAGATGTTTTTAAACCAGCAACCTCCCAGAATAATTTTTCATAACTTATTCAGTTGTTTGTTGAGCTGATTAAGTCATACCTGACATACTGCTCTCTGTAGTCAGTATTTGGCAGCAGAAACATTTTTTTCTTGGTTCCATTATTTTCAAAATCTACCAAGTCATATTTGTTTGTGGTAATCTGAATTTTAGCTGCATCTGTAGTAATTTTTATATGTGATTTTATTAATTTAGGCTTAGAACTGTGGAACCAGAAAATTTTTATTTGTATCTCTATACAGTACCATACAATGCATACCATATTGAAATGTATCTAATAATAGGACTGCTAGTGTGGTACATTATTGTGTGAATCTTGCAATATGTAATACTGACTTCAAAAAGTAGCTTCAGGCTGTGTTCAGACAAAAAAAAAAAATTACATTACATTAATGGCACAGTAACAGCATCTTACTCTAAAGGTAAAGCATTCACTCAGTAGTATCTCATAACAGTATTGCTCCATCACCACATGCTGGTGATATCTGCAAAAGTCCAGACAAAATTAACATTTTATTTTGCTTATTCAAATTTTAAAAGGGAGATTAAATTACACAGAAGAATGATTCAGTGACACTGGTGTGACTGAACCCATTATAAAAATTCACATCTGCAACTCGACAAAAATCGGAAGCAACAGAAATGAAGTGCAACAATGCTACATCCATTTTAGTCATAAAAGTACAAGGTTGTCTTTTGACTGAATGTGCCACACTCAGCAGCCTTCAAAAATGGATGTGGGTTGCTTTTTCCTAACAGATTTAGCTTGTCCTTGAACAAGGACCTCCACAGTAGAAAGGACTCTATGATGGAGATTTATATTGTGCAAATCATTTAAAAACATGATTAAAGGTCTACATTGATGGGAATAATTTCAAGTACACAGTAGCGTGGAAATGAGTTCATCTGGATAAATTATGAATAAACCTAAAATTTGCTACATTTTGCCATTTTTTTTTTTAATTTTGTGGACATTCACACAAACA